>NC_053497.1:92580366-92829643 GCF_905171775.1 Rana temporaria
GAATTTTTCTCTCAGAACCTGACTCTGTGCTTCGTAATCCTTCTTCTGAGTACAGGTTCGTTTCAAGCGACAAAACTGGCCAAAGGGAACATTTTTAATCCACCTAGGATGGTGTTGGCTTGAGGCGTGTAGGTATGAGTTCCCAGCACTTGATTTAAAATGGGTCTTTGAAAGAATCCTACCATTCTCATCCGCTCTCAACTCTAGATCTAAGAATATTAATGATTCTTCGTCTACTACGTGTGTAAAAGAAATCCCAAACGGGTTGTTACCACAATGTGCCAGAAATTCCCTTACTTGGGAGTGCGCCACCTAGGAGAGGATGTGACGTTCCAGCCCTTTGGTTGTGAAGGCTGGAACGCACTGATGAGATACGGACGTCAGGTATGCGCAGCGCGGCATTGATGACGTCACGCGCATGCGCGCGAATCGTAGGACTCAGCGGGAGAATCAGCTGGAGCTCACCTGGTTCCTGCTATGGTGGGCGTGCGCTCCAGCGGCCATACTTGGATTTGACCAGGCCTTCCTAGGAGATCGGGAAGGTAGGCACACTATTGTGCTTGTATTTCTACTGGCAAACGAGAATGTTGAACGACACCAATGTTAGAGGGAGGGAAAAAACCTCCCATGGTACATCCTGCTTCCACTCTGCCAATTCAGACACAAATATATATATACACACACGTTTGGAATCAGTGACATGTGGCATCTTCCTATGTATGGAGACAGCCGCTGTATATGGTAGTCACCAAGTAGGAGATGCATATACATAAACATATATTTATCGTTTTTATTAATAATTGTATCATGTATTGATTATGTATTATTTATTAATTATGCACTTATGTATAAATGGCTGGGTACAATCCTAAAGGTGTGGGCGTCTTGGGAGGGGGGTGCGTTGTGGGGGTGGGATCCCGGGTGTACACCTCCCACGTTGTGGGAGGGGTGACCCTGACCCTCCAGCACATGCCCACTCACTTGTGTATGTATGTGTGTATAAATTGCCACAAGCCCCACGGTGAGGGAACACTGCAGACCACCAAGCTCTGAGGAAAGGGGTACACCCCCAAAACGCGTCAGCCCTAACATCGGTCGTAGATTCAAGTGAATATCGTATCCTGCTGATGTTGTTGGACTTCTGCTGTATTGTCTTTCAAGGCTTGATTTTATACTCCACTTTGTGAGTACAATGATTTATTTTAACAATTTTAATAAAATTCATTTAGCAGTATCACACTAGGTCGGTGCGCCCTCCGTTTCCTTTTTTCTTTTTTAGTCTCATGAATTCCCACGATTCTGAGGAGGGCTGCAAGACTCTGGAAGATACTTTTTAACTGAACTTTACCATCCCATAACATCTTCCAAAAATACCGGAGCGCAGGAGATTTGTCTTTATTCTATTCAACTTAAAATGTATCTTGTCTAATATATAATTCAATTTGGAGATTGGTTATTGGCTTATTGTTATATTTATTTGATTTATGAGTAACAGTCATCTATTCTGTGTTTTGTATTGAGGGATGTTGTATGCAGTTTTGTATATTTGTGAAAAATCTTAATAAAATTGTAAATTATAAAAAAAAACTAAAAAAAACTTTTTTTTTCAAAATTGTCATTCTTTTTTCTTTTATATACAATAGTAAAAATGATTAGTAAAAAATTAATATTAACACTACCAAAATAAAGCTCAATCTGTTTAAAAAGAATAATATAATTCATGATGACATGATTAATTTGGGTACAATTTTGCATGACTGAGTAATAGTCATTCAAAGTATGACAGTCCTGAAAACGAAAAAAATGGCCTGGACTGTGAGGCCGTGTACACACGGTCGATCCAAACCGATGAGAATGGCCTGACGGGACATTTTCATCGGTTCACCGCTGAAGTGGCCTGACGGTCTGATGTGCGTACACACCATCGCTCCAAAAACCGATCGGGTCAGACGCGGTGACGTAAAACACACGACGTGCTGAAAAAAAACTAAGTTCAATGCTTCCAAGCATGCGTCAACTTGATTCTGAGCATGCGCGGGTTTTGAACCAATGCTTTTCTGTACTGACCATCGGTTTGGACCGATCGGTCAGCGGTCCATCGGTTCGATTTTAAAGCATGTTTTAAAATTTTGGACCGAAGGACAACAGACCGATGGGCCATACACACGGTCGGTTTGGACCGATGAAACTGAACTTCGGTCCATTCTCATCGGTTTGGAACGACCGTGTGTACGCGGCCTGAGGGGGTAAAACAATCCAGTCTTCAAGTGGTTAAACTATGCTCTCCGGCAGTTAAAGGGTTAAAGTGCATCTATATTCAAAACATTTTTTTTTTGCTTGCAAATTTTGTAGGTAAGAATTAGACCCCCATCATGTTTTACTTCTGTCCCAGGCTCTGTTAGAGACATTTTTGCCCATTTTTTCATTGGATGACAACCTGTAACAAGACAGGAAGTGAGGGAAAATCATACAATTTAAATAATCAGACACCCGCTAAAGGTCTGCTGTAGATTTAAATGAAAGTTTCATTCCACACCATTAATAAAGGGTCATATGCATAGGCAAATAGTAAAATCAACCTCTGGACTTCTACCACCGAACACAGCATATGACAAATTGGGGTACAGGTCCTATACCATGTGATTGCTGTGTCACAGCACTCACAATGAAAACAGAGGCTCCTGACTACAGTCTGCCAATTCTCTCCTCTCACAGCTATCAACTGGGCAATGTACAACACATTGGAGAAAAACAACTAAAACAGCTATCTTACACAGCTATCTTACAGTCTTCAGAGCAGTGCTTTTTCACTATAGCAAATGGACGAAAAGAACTCTGGACGGCCGCACTCCAAGATAACTAAAACAAAGTTGGTCTTTATTTTCAAATGCACATGCATTCACCGCAAGCAACAGGTACAGTAAAGGCCGACGCGTTTCACGCTGTACTTCAGCGCTTAGTCATGCTTTTTCACTATGGTGACATTGTACTGCTCTGGTTAGTGATCAGTGACAATGTATGCCATTGCAGCATAATGTCACCATATAGCATAATGTTTGATTGGCAGTACAAATTTATGTACTGCCAATAAAGTAATTGCTTGTACATTTTGCACATTGAACAGCAGCACCTGTACTAAAATAGTGATCTAAGTTACACACACAATTTAAACTGCAAAAACATATTTTCTTCTACTTACATCAACAAAGAAGCACAAACCTTTTGTCAATGTTTTAATTAAAATATATACATAATACATTTTTCCTACTTTGATAGTTTAAACAGTTCTCAGGAGGCTTTATTATATATAATAAATACATATACATATATATATAATCTATTAAGGATAACATCTTAGAGTAATCTAAACTTTAAACCATTTTAATTAGTACTAACATTACAATTTTCGCTCTATCATCTCTGTGCGATCTCTGAAAATGCAGACTGTGTCTTGTTTTAGGTTACAAGACAGCAGTCCTTCAATCTTGCATCTCTTCTGATCAGTATTGGTAAAAATAGAACGTAGCTGATGCCAGGAAGAAAAAGAACAGAGGAAAATACTTGCTGTCCCATAAATCAAGACTACATCCAAATTGCCCATCTCCAGTGTACAAGATGCCACTGCTTACTGAGGTTATTTGTCGGTCATGTTCCATCCTAGCACAAAGTAATATATTGATGAAATAATATTTCTGGGTTGAAAATATATACAGTAAACTGCACCACAAAAATGCTATTTTATAAAAGAGAATGTAATAGGTTGTACACTCATGTATCTGGTAATTGTATAACTGTATCAGTAAAGATAGCTAAGGACTTGCATGTAGTTGGGCCTTTATTTACAATAATTTTAACAAAAAAAAAAACGTTATTTTCATGCTAGTTTGAATGTTTTTTTTTTTTTTTACTTTAAGACATATGATCAAGCTAAGTTATTAAAGCGGAGGTTCACCCTAAAAGAATTATATACCATCCCGTCCAGCATGTGCGCTGTATTTACAGTTTCATCTCTCAGTTTCTTTTCAGACTCCCGCGGGAAGTAGGCGTTCCTATGAAGAGGGGGACATGATTGACGTCCGGCTATGGCGCGTCACGCGTTCCGAAAATAGCCGAAATAGGACTCGGCTGTATACGGCGCCTGCGCAGTCAGCTCCTAGTCTGTGCGCAGGCGCCGTATAGCGCCGTGAAGAGCCAAGACCTAGTCCGGCTATTTTCGGAACCCGTGACGTGCCATATCCGGACGTCAATCATGTTCCCCTCTTCATAGGAATGCCTACTCCCCGCGCGAGTCTGAAACAAAACTGAAAGAATAAACGGTAAATACAGCGCAAAAAAAAGCATACTGTAGCTGACGCAAGTATGCTGGATGAGATGGTACACAGATGTTTTTTAGGGTGAACCTCCACTTTAATGCAAGGTAATAATAAATAATAATAAAGTAATAATAAAGACAGAAAGCTTAAAGTAAAGGGAAAGGAAGTACTTTTTAAACTTGTTGGAAAATCAATGTGAACAATATAAAATACTTGTTCCTCCAAATACAAATTAGTTAATAAAAAAAACAGAGATTAGAAATACTGTATGCTTGCTAGGAGATGTATTTTATTTGTTTAGAAGATGCCATTGTGCATTACTATATCTGATTTAGAGTTTTTATTAAGGCAAAAATATGTACTTCATATTTACAACAAGCAAAATCTAATTGTATCTTTCTTTTAGAGTTCTGGGCACAAAACAGGAGGCATACGACCTAAAAATCTATATTTTAGAGACAGATCTCAACTAGCATATCCCAGTAAATCTTTATTGCACACATTGAAAGGTGAAAAAAATCCAACATGTTTCAGGGGCTCAACATTACCCCTTCACCAGGACTTAGCTTCTGACTGAAATAGGGAGATTACAGGAACTGACTGTAAAGTAAACAGATCCTGAAAACCCTGGCCAGAGGATGGCCAGAAGTTTTCCAATCCAAAAAGGGACCAAAGCACCCTCCCCATGTTTAGGGAATGTGGCCTGGTACGGTTCAGGAGGGGGCACTCTCTCGTCCCCGCTTTTTCTGCGGCCTGCCAGGTTGCATGCTCAGATAAGGATCTGGTATTGATTTTGGGTTGGGGGGACTCACATCATTTTGTTCAATGATTTGTATACCGGGATCTGGCAATACATTACAGCCACAAGCAGTTTTAAATTACATTTTTTCCTTTAGAAAAGTAATTTTGCTGCTCGCATTCATTTCACTATGTATGGCTACTATGTAAGCAGGCTTACATAGTGTGGGGCATGGACTTAGCCCCCTGAGCCATGACTGGCCAAAGGCACCCTGCCTTTGGCCAATCATGGCTCTCATAGCATAGTGTGCTGTGATTGGCCAAAACATGCAGGTCAGGTGCATGCTTTGGCCAATCAGCAGCCATCAATGAACTGTAATCACTAGCTCTGATCTTCTATCTGTGCTATGACTACATGTGTATGCAATAATACAAACAATTATGACCTGTATTTGGACTACATTTCTGCTATCTGAACTATACCTGTTGTACTGTCAACTCTAAACCTAAGGGCAGAGGCAGCTCTCTAATTAGGCATATTAGGTGGTCGCCTAAGGCCCCGCAATCATAAGGGCCTCGCAAACCGCCTAATTGAAGAGCTGCCTCTGCTCAGACGAGCAGAGGGTTAATGTTGCGGCTGTCTGTGAGCTTCATGGCCAGGCAGTGGAGACTGGAGAGAGCTAATGGAGCCGTGGCTCTGTCTGTGTTCTGGGGAGGAGGCGGGGCCAGCACTGTGTTGTGTGGGGGAGAAAAAGGGGAGGAGACTTATTCAAGCAGCAAAACGATAATACAATTATTCCTGGTACTTTGGTACTCTGGAGACACAGATTGCCCCTGTCACCCCCCACTGGAATGCTGCACTGAGCAACCCCCACACACCCGGAGGAGGCGTAAAGCATCTGGTAAGCAGGAGGGTCCACTGGGGAGGAAGCCTCACCAGCGCTGTATGGAGCCGATGGGAGGGAGAAGAGAAGAGGTGTCTGGGCTCTCTGGGGCTGTCAGTAAGGGTGGAGGGATCCAGGGCTGCAGCTGCAGGGAGAGGCACAGCTATCATGCCATAACCCCTTCTGCAGTCAGCTAACCCCAGCATGAGAGAGAGCCAGGCCCCATCATTCCCTGCTCCACCAGCATCCCTCAGACACTGGTCTTTATATCCACCCCTGCCCCACCCGCCACTCCCTTCCTCCTGATCATCAGTGCCACAGTGCCACAGTCAGGGCAGCTCAGTCTTGTGCCAGTGTCCCAGTGTGCCAACCTGTACTTTACAGCCCCTGACCCCTCCACCCTGCCCTTACCCCCACCTATGCAGGGCACCACTGTGGAGTCGGGAGGTCCCAAGCCAATCCAGTGCTGATCCTCAGTTGGGTGCTCTGCATCCTGTGCTGGCACTGCCTGCTGATTGGCTTCTCTGCTGCTATCTCCCTCACTGACACCAGTACTGAGATAGAGACACTGACACCAGCACTGAGATAGAGACACTGACACCAGCACTGAGATAGAGACAATGACACCAGCACCAAGATAGAGACAATGACACCAGCACTGAGATAGAGACACTGACACCAGCACTTTAAACTTCATAATATAAGCAATTTATACAGTTACATTTTGTATTGCTTTAATTATTTTTCCCATTATGAGCATGAGTGGGGCCTCATGTCTAGGTTTTGCCTAAGGCCTCACATAGCCTAGAGCCGCCTCTGCCTAAGGGCTATGATCTAGGAGTTTCCATGAAACTCAATTAAAGGCCAGTTATCTAAATGTGATATACAGTTGTGAACCAATGCCTACTACTGATGAATTAGAGGGTTCATATTAAAATTGTTTTAGTTGCATGCATTTATTATTAAATACTTATTATATTTGTTGTGAACCACATGTGACTTACTGTATATGTCCATAGTTTCCTAAATTGTGTAATCTCCTGAGATCAGACAGCTATGCATTCAAATATTCAGATACATCAAACACTCTCATAATGGGGGAATTAAGCATAGTGGAAAGGGAAAGGAAAAAGAATAATCAATGCAACAAGCAACATAATATAGCATGCATGAATCCAGTTTGGGGCTGCTAGAATTCTTGTAACACTGCATGACACACCTTGTTGACTTTGCAGAGGGGTTTTGGATAGTGGGTGGTGATTTTAATGTAAGATGAAGCACACATACTGTACTCATTGCCACACTGATTGAGAAGGGAAAATGACGATAGAGCCAATTTGATAGAATAATGTATGTGGGTCTGTAAATGAATGTATAGAAACCGACAGATCTCAAATATCAAAGTCGTATACCTATATAAGACATCACATTAAACCAGACAATGTAGGAATAATCAATAATACAACACATTTAAAAAAAAGGTAGGAGTCTGTGACTAATTAATAGGAAACTGGACTGACTGGCTGGGAAGGCTGCCTCTCCAAGTGAGGCACCAAGCCACCAATAGTGCAGTAAAGTTTTAATTAAATTAAATTAATAAATTAAGTTAAACACAGATAAAACACCAAAAATATGCACTCACTAGTATTTAAATAATTAGGCATCAAAGTAAAATCTGTGACTGGAGAGTCCACCTGAAGCCTGAGCCGCTGGGATCACCAGAGGGCTGTCATATCCCGTGTAAGGGCTAGGAAGAGCTGACAAGTGTCAGAAACCATGAATCAGACCGAGACAGAAGTACAGTTAAATCACACTTGTTTAATAATAATAAAAAAGGTAAACAGAGTAAACATAGTCTAAACATAGCCAGAGTTCAGGAACCGGAATGGACAGTCAGACAAGCCAAAACTTCAGGGAACCAGAGATCAGCGTAGTAGAACAGCAAGCAAGATCTGGAGCCAGAAGGAATGTCAGCCAAGCAAGACTTTAACAGGAACACAGGAGAGGGTCTCTAGAGATGTGACCAAGTCAATGGCAAAGATCATCTGGACTGGACAGCTTAAGTAAGTAGGACTGATGAGCAGGATATGATCAACAGGTGAGTCACTGTGTAGAGATAGGAGCTGGCAATTAGCCAACAGCTAAGCGGCCAGCTCAAAAAAAGGTCTGAGCCCAGCCCTGACAGTGCCGCCTCCTCAATGACCCCTCCCCCTTGGAAGACCACCAAGCTTGAGGGGAAAACGTCTATGGAAATCACGGAGGAGGACAGGGGCATGTACGTCTGAGGATAAGACCCAAGAGCTTTCCTCCAGACTGTGCCCTTTCTAATGCACCAGGTACTGTATCCGCCCACAGAACCTACGGGAGTCAACAATAGACTATACTTCATACTCCTCATGGTTGTCATTTGAGATAAGCATATTAGAAGGAAGGTCTAACACGTAAGCCACTGGATTAATTCTACAGAGAATACGGAAAGGCCCAATAAACCGAGGTGTGAACTTGAGAGGGAACGCAAAGTTGGAGGTTGCAAGATGACAGCCAGAACCTGTCCCCAACCTGGCACAGGCAGGCATCTGCAGTTAGCATAGAGTCTGTACCAATCAGTAGCATGTTGCAAAGCCTCCTGGACTTGTGCACAAGTGGAGAGATGCTCCTCTAACGCAGGAATACTCTGCGGAACAAATGAGTCAGGCAACATGGAAAGTTGGAGATCATAGTTTGCCACAAACGGGGACAATCGAGAAGCAGAATTTAAGTCACTATTGTGAGCAAACTCTGCCCACGGTAAGAGGTTGACCAGTTGTTACGATGGTCAGAAATATAGAAACACAGGAACTGCTCCAAGGACTGAATGGCTCATTCTGTGGCCCCATGATACAGAGAGCAGAAAGCAAGCTGAATTCCCAACTGTGAATAAAATGCTTGCCAGTACCAGGACATAAACTGATTACCCCTGTCTGAGATGATCACCTAGGTTAGCCCGTTTAAGCAAGAGATCTCCCAAGCAAAAATGGAAGCCAGTTCCTTTGAATTGGGCAACTTCTTAAGTGGAATACAATAAGCCATTTTCGAGAACCGTTCAACCACTATAAGGATAACTGTGTTGCCCTGGGAGTTGGGTAACTCCACGATGAAATACATAGACAGGTGGGTCCAGGGCCTCTCTACATTGAGCATGGGTTGTCGGAGGCCTGCTGGAAGGTGTCGTGGAGTCTTACTCTGAGCAAACACAGAACAGACAGCTACAAAGGCGGTTACATCAGTACGTAGACTAGGCCACCAGAACTGTGGGGAAATGGCCCAAAAGAGGTGATTCTTCCCAGGATGGCCAGCAGTCTTGGGAGAATGGTAAGTCTGGAGCACGGCAGTACGGAGACTCTCTGGGACAAAGCAGCGGTCACAAGGTTTCTCAGGAGGAGCATGGACCAGAGTGGCAAGAATTTTGTCACCCAAAAGAGAAGTCCAACTGGTGCAAACTGTAGCCAGAATATGATTAGAAAGAATCACAGGAACCGGAACCGACTCCATCTTGGAAGTGGAGGAAAATTGTCATGACAAAGCGTCAGCCCTTACATTCTTAGTACCGGGTAAGAATGAGACAATGTAATTGTAACTTGACAAGAAAAGAGCCCATTGTGCCCTTCTGGGAGAAAGGCGTTTAGTCTCTGGCAAGAATGTGAGATTTTTATGGTCAGTAAGAATGAGAACCGTCACAATGGTACCTTTGAGGAGATGCCTTCATTCTTTCAGCTAAAATGATCTCCAACAGCTCTCTGTCCCCAATTTAATAATTGCACTCTGCAGGTGAGAATTTCTTGGAAAAGTAGCCACACGGATGCATATTGCTCTCAGAGGTAGGACAGTGAGACAGAAGGGTGCCAACTCCTGCCTCAGAAGCATCAACCTCAAGGATAAAAGGTAACGTAGGATCAGGATGTGCCAAAACACGAATAGAAACAAATGCAACCTTGACACTCTCAAAGGCCTTAATGGACTCCGGAGACCAACTCTGTGGGCTACTGTCCTTTCTGGTCATATCAGTCAGGGGCTTGACCAGAGACGAGAAGTTACGAATAAACTTCCGATAATAGTTGGCAAAGCCAAGAAAATGCTGCAGAGGACGTAAACCCACCGGACGGGCCACTGTAGAACTGCTGAAAGTTTCTTTGGGTCCATCAAAAAAACAGCAGTTGAAATGACATAACCCAGGAATTTAACCTGTTCATGATGGAATTCACATTTCCCCAATTTACAATAGAGATTGTTCTCTCTTAGTTTCTGAAGCACACAACAGACATCTGTGTGGTGGAAGGTCTCTCTTGGAGTCAATAAACATGGCAAATTAAATCAACCTCTCCAGCTCAGTGAGTATGTCTCGGTCCTCATTGTTGCACACAACCTCTGCTGCCAGAGTACGAAAGTCAATAGCGTAATCGGCAACAGTTCTTGTACCCTGTTTGATGAACATGAGGGGTTTGGCAGCAGAAATGGAGCATGCAGGAATGTCAAATTCCCTTTTAAAGGAAGCCACAAACTCTGGGTAACTCAAGACAATGGGTTTTTGTGTCTCCCCTAGAGGGTTTGCCCAGGCCAAGGCTCTCTTAGAAAAGCAAAGATATCACAAAACCTACTTTGCTTCTGTCCATGGGAAACACCTGGGGAAAAATCACAAAGTATATCTCAACCTGGTTGAGAAACCCTCTGCATGGAACTGGAACACCCATAAATCGCTGGGGAAGTGGAGCAAAACCAGACATACCTCTTAGAGAGGTAATACTCAAGCCGGGTGCCTGCACAGAGACTGGGGCAACAGCAGGCCCGGCCTGCAACACAGGTTCTACCGGAGCAGCCACAGTAGGAGACTCCAGGTGAGCTGTGCGACTCAGGAGCGTCTGTAACGCCGTGGCAAACTGATCCATGCAGTGATCCTGGTCATTCAATCTGGAAAAAATATTATCAGCAAGTGGATTAACTGCATCTTCTAAATGCGTGGCCTTCACCTACTGTCAGAAATCATGACAGTGACTGATCACTGTGATAGTCAATTAGAGGTGTTCCAGGTCCCCATCGTTAAAATAGGGCCCGGAGCTCTTGGTGAGACCCTGGTCTTTATGCTGGGAGCACACCGTGAGGCACGCTCCCAGCACCGAGGGAGAAATGCAAATATGCAGCTCCATGGAATAAAGCCCAGTCCAGTGAGGCCACATATTTGCGTACGGTACAGGAAAACTATATTAAAAGGGAGCTGTAAAGGGAACTCATAGAGTTTTCCATGTTAAATGATAAGCAGGATGCTTTCCCAATAATGATTTGTGAAACACACAAGTGCTCCATCATAGGTAGCTTGATTAACCACTTGACCACCAGGCGTAAAACCCACTTAATAACCAGACCAATTTTCAGCTTTCGGTGCTCTCACAATTTGAATGACAATTACTTAGTCATATAACATTGTACCCAAATACAATTTCCGTCCTTTTTTCCACACAAATAGAGCTTTCTTTTGGTGGTATTTAATCACCGTTGGGTTTTTTAATTTTTTTGCGCTATAAGAGAAAAAAGACAGAAAATTCTGTAAAAAAAAAAGAATTTTTCTTTGTTTCTGATATTAAATTTTTAAAATGTTGTATTTTTTCTTCATTCTTTTGCATAATGTGAAAGATGAGGTTACACCGAGTAAATAGATACCCAACATGTCACCCTTCAAAATTGCACACGACAGAAATTGACCTGCTGTCCACTTGTTCGTTTATTTGTTTATTTGTTTATTTGGTTGTTTGTTAGCTTATCTACCTAGCTAAATGGTTCTTTGATTTAGCTAGTCTGTTCTCTGTTTTAGTTATTGTACTTTGTAACATGCATCGTAATTATGCCATAACTGGTTTGTGATGCCTACTATCCTGCAACTGCTGTAATATTGTTTGTAGTGCTGTGTATCATCCTACAATCCATGTTACTGTCTTTCTTATATTTCCTTTTCTCAATAATAAAAAAAAAGAATGAAACAAAAAAAAATTGCACACGACACATTGCAGAGTATTGTGACCTGCTGATACTCCGGCGTACTTTCAAATTTGCCGCCTCGTATCTTGATTTGGAATTCTCAAACCAAGATATGACGGCTTTTGGCATCGATCCGACAGGCATACGGCTTCGTACGCCTTCGGATCGTAGGTGTAATTCTTCGGCGACCGCTGGGTGGAGTTTGCGTCGTTTTCTGCGTAGCTGTTTACGGCGATCCACGAAGGTACGCGCGTTCATCGCATTCTCTTACATCGTCGCTAGTCGTCTTTTCCCGTCGTAAAGTTACGAGTGCTATTTAGGTGGTGTAAAATTAGACCATCCATGTTAAAGTATGGCCGTCGTTCCCGCGTCAAATTTAAAATTTTTTGCGTAAGTCGTCCGGGAATACGAAAGGACGTAACGCACGTCGCCGTTAAAAAAAACACGTCGGGGCGCCGTAATTTCGCGCAAAGCATGGCAGGAACTTTCAAAACGGAGCATGCGCAGTCGGTTGGGCGTGGGAACGCGCCTAATTTAAATGACACACGCCCCATTTGAATTAGGCGGGCTTGTGCCGGACGCATTTACGCTACGCCGCCGCAAGTTTATAGGCAAGTGCTTTGTGAATCAAGCACTTGCGCTGAAAAGTTGCGGCGGTGTAACGTAAATGACATACGTTAAGCCGCCGGAATTCTATGTGAATCTGGCCCTCAATTCTTGCTTGCAACCTGTTTGCTCTTCATAATACACCTACACTACTAGGGAATGTACACACTACAGATACTCTGTAAATCTTGGGCCAGGTGCATATGCATGTGTCTTCACGTGCATCTACCTAAACAACACTGCCACCTCTCCCTTCTACATGCTCAAATGTTGAATGCACTACATAATTTGCTACTGTGTTGTGGGCGTGTTTGGTGTGGACATCTAATCAGTAAAGATGTATTGATTTTGGAAGGCAGATGTTCAAAAAACTTACTGGGGCAAACAACAGCCTCCAAAGGCTCATCTTGTATTTCTTGCACTCCTTCACCATAAGCATATCTGGTGTCTGTGAAAGTGCTGTCCACCAACCTACCCACACCAGCCAACCTACACACACCAGACAACCTACCCACAACAGCAAAACTACCCACCCCAGCAAGCCCACCCACCCCAGCAGCATGGGGCTCAGTGGCCAACTCAGAGCCCAGTCTTTAGGGGCTACTAATTTTTGCACAAAGCTTATGATTTTGTACTGAATTTTTTGGGTTATAAATTTGGGTGGATAATTTTCTGTTTGGCTTCAAAAATTTACAGTTTAATGACAGAAAATATGTCGTTGCAATATTTTTGGGGTTTTAATTATTGTGTTGGGAGTGCCAAAGAAGCAAAATGGCCTGAGCTGATGTGGAGAGAAGTGTGGAGAGTGTTTTGCGTGGTTCAGTCTGGTATGCCAAAAATATCAGCCTGGTGTAGTACCACACAGGGGCGGACTGACAACTCGTGGGGCCCCCGGGCAATAGAAGATTATGGGGGCCCCGGGCTTACAGATGGCCACCACGCCAGGAGGCAGTGCAGAGGCGGGGCAGCTAAAATCTCAGGATTTTCACATCAAAAGCATGTCGGTTTTGGACATATCAGGGACAGATGTAAAAAAAAACACAGATTTTTACATACTGTCCCTGGTTTTACTGAGCCTGGCAACCCTGATGGGGCCGCCTAGTGGCATGGGGCCCTCGGGCAGTGCCCGAGTCCCTCAATGGTCAGTCCGCCCCTGGTACCACAGCCTGGGGACAGATATGTCTTCTGCTGCTGCTCCCCATCTTTTTAAAGTCCATGGTCTTATTGTGCTCCCTATATTTAACGTAATGCTCAGGTCCCCAAGTTTGGAGATTCAAACCTACTTAATGTATGCCCTGGGGTACAGAGGCTTTGTCAATTACACCAGTTGTTCTATTGCTGCCTTCCTGTTGATTTGGATATGTCATTATTTTGTCATTTTCATTTAAAATAAAAGGATGATGTTAAAAAGTCTTGGATTATGTGTTGAAAGTCAAATGACAGTTTGTGAGTAGGCAGGTCCTTTGCTAAAATTAAAGGGACACAAATAGAGTAGTTGGTACTTTGACCATCATAAATAATAGGGGATAATGGGGTTGTTGGAACTTGACACACAAAAGAATCTAGAAATTTGCTTGATTCATATAAACAAAATACACTAATCCAAAGTAAATACATTTGTTTTTAATCCGTCCGTATCACCAGCAAAGCAGGTTTTAATATTATGACATTATAAAGAAAAAGAGAATATGCGCTGCTTTTCTAGATTTCGAAACTTGCCGTGTCACGAATGTGCTTTTTCAAATACGAACGCTACTTTTACTAGACAGAAGGCTTCCGGCTGCTCTTTACTTCTGAGCATGCACATTTGTACTTTGTCCAAAAGTCCGATTGTTTGCTGTACACATGGTCGGACTTTGCACCATCGGACTTTTGTTGACTTAAAGTTGGTCCGTTTGCAGACCCAATTTTTGTCCGATGAAAGCCAAAAAAGTTGGTCCGATGGAACGTACACACGGTCGGACAAAATGGAAAAGTTGCGGATTTTAAAGTTGGTTGGCCAAAAGTCAGACCGTGTGTATGGGGCTATAGCCATACAAATCCATGGCTCAAATCACACCCCAGAGACAATGCATGTGCTGCGATTCCTGTCCGAAATATATGTAGTGTCCAACTCCACCGTGAGATACTATATACAGTCAGACTTAAAGCGGAGGTTCACTTAAAAACATTTATAAATTAAAAGGTTCTTTGAAATAAATAAAAAAACAGGAAAAAAAAATACTTACCAGAAAACCCTATTGCTACCACTTCCACCACTTCCTCCTCTTTGGCACGCTCCCCCGTTGTCTTCACTTCCTGTTTGGCTATGTGGCTGGAAATTAAGTGAAATGAACGGATGGCAAAACAAATTAACAGGGGCTATAACCATCCCTTAGGCCCTGTACACACGACCGGTTCATCCGATGAGAATGGTCCGACGGACCGTTTTCATCGGTCCACCGCGGAAGTGGCCTGATGGTCTGATGTGTGTATACACCATCAGTTCAAAAACCGATCGGGTCAGAACGCGGTGACGTAAAACACACAACGTGCTGAAAAAAACGAAGTTCAATGTTTCCAAGCATGCGTCGACTTGATTCTGAGCATGCGCGGGTTTTGAACCGATGCTTTTAAAATTTTGGTCCGAAGGAAAAGACCGATGGGCCATACACACGGTCGGTTTGGACCGATGAAACTGAACCTCGGTCCATTCTCATCGGTTTTGACCGGTCATGTGTACGCTGCCTTACTCTATCCAAAATGGAAAAAAAAGTGTTTCCCATAGTTCTACTTTAACCACTTGCCTACAGTGTACATACACCCCCTTCCTGCCCAGACTAAATTTTAGCTTCCGGCACTGCGTCACTTTAACTGACAATTGCGTGGTCGTGTGATGTGGCTCCCAAACAAAATTGACGTCCTTTTTTTCCCACAAATAGAGCTTTCTTTTGGTGGTATTTGATCGCCTGTGCGGTTTTTAGTTTTTGCCCTATAAACAAAAAAAGAGCGTAAATTTTGAAAAAAAAACACAATATATTTTACTTTTTGCTATAATAAATATCCCATTTTTTTTTTTTTTTTTTAATTTATCTTTAGGCTGATACGCATTCTTCTACATATTTTTGGTAAAAAAAATTGCAATAACGGTATAGTGACTGGTTTGTTATATTGCCTACAAAATAGGGGGACATAATTATGATTTTTTTTTATTTATTTTTTACTAGGAATGGCGGCGATCTGCGATTTTTTTTTTCGGGACTGCGACATTATAGCGGACACATCAGACATTTTTGACAAATTTTTGGGACCATTCACATTTATACAGTGAACAGTGCTATAAATATGAATTGATTACTGTATAAATGTGACTGGCAGGGAAGGGGTTAACCACTAGGGGGGGGGGGGGAAGGGGTTAAATGTGTAGCCTAATCAGTGTTCTAACTGTGGGGGAAGGGGGTGACAGATCTGTGTCCCTATGTACAAGAGACACAGATCGGTCTCCTCTCTCCCTGACAGGACGTGGAGCTCTGTGTTTACACACAGTGCTCCACATCCCTGCTCAGTTACCGGGCAATCGCGGGTTGCCCGGTGGCCATCGCGCGCGCCCCCTAGCAGCTTCTAATGACAGGATGTCATATGACGTCCTGTCAGAACAACAGGGGATTCCGCCCACCATCATTTGACGGCGTGCGGTTGTAAGGAGGTTAAGCACAAATTTCTGCTAAATTTTTGGAGGACTAAGAGGATATAACCATGCCAGTGGTGCAGCAGAAAACATATAGTACAGTGATGAAGATATGTGGTCCAGGCAGTGAGCAAAAGAAGGATTGGGGGCAAGAACAAATAAATCCATCTGTCTATTTTTCTCATCAGCAATCAACAGAAATAAAATTAAGATTCCTTAATATGTACAACTGACAAAAGCAAAGGATTGCAGGAGAGTCCTACTGCCTGACAGGTATAGGTGACCATGTCAGTGTCCCTTGTGTCTGCTCCACCCCTATAATACTGGCAGAAGTGCGGCCGCTTTATAGGGGAGTCAGACCAATTTGTCTTGCGGCCCAGTCCCCCTCATAAGACTGGCACTGCACTAAAAGTGTAGCGCAAGCCGGCAGGGACTCTTTTTATGCTGCCCCCCTGCAAAGTGCTGTCCTAGGTTTGGGCTTTGTTGGCCTAGGCCAAGATACAGTGTTGGATCCAGGGCTGGGTGTCCTATTGAAAGCTCTCTCTTTAAATAGTGGGTCACAATTAGCCGGTAAGCCTATACTCTCCCCATTAAAAGGTGGTGGCTTCACAACTGAACATTCCTCTTATTGGTAATGAAGGCTTATCACATTTGAACATAAGAGAGGAAACATTTATCTTGTGTACTATGTTTTACCTGGTCAAAGAGAGACTTCTGTATGGCATTTTGCATATTGTGTAAAATATTAATACACAATTAGGAAACATGGGATAAGGGTCATGGGCTTTATCTGAACAGCTGATATAGGCAGCACACTTTTCATTGGTGTAGCCTTAATTCAATAAAGATCATAGTTCTGCTACACAACTTTGTTGAAGTTAAACAAACTTTTAAACTATTATTGAAAATAATATATATATATCTATATATATATATATATATATTTAACCACTTCAGCCCCGGACCGTTTTGCTGATCAATGACCGGGCCACTTTTTGCGATTCGGCACTGCGTCGCTTTAACTGACAATTGCACCGCTTTAACTGACAATTGCGCGGTCGTGCGACGTGGCTCCCAAACAAAATTGGCGTCCTTTTTTTCCCACAAATAGAGCTTTCTTTTGATGGTATTTGATCACCTCTGCGTTTTTTATTATTTGCGCTATAAACAAAAATAGAGCGACATTTAAAAAAATATATATTTTTTTTACTTTTTGCTGTAATAAATATCTTCCAAAAAAATATAATACTATAATATATACTATTTTTTTTCTCCTCAGTTTAGGCCAATACATATTTTTCTACATATTTTCCGTAAAAAAAAAATTGCAATAAGCGTTTATTGATTGGTTTGCGCAAAATGTATAGCGTCTACAAAATAGGGGATAGTTTTATGGCATTTTTTATTAATATATATATTTTTTACTAGTAATGGCGGTGATCTGCAATTTTTATCGGTACTGCAACCTTATGGCGGACACTTCAGACACTTTTGACACATTTTTGGGACCATTGCCATTTTTATAGCGATCAGTGCTATACAAATGCATTGATTACTGTAAAAATGTCAGTGGCAGGGAAGGGGTTAACACTAGGGGGTGAGGAAGGGGTTAATTATGTTCCCTAGGTGTGTTCTAACTGAAGGGGGGGTGGGACTGACTAGGGGAAATGACAGATCACTGTTCATACATTGTATTCTCGCTCTGTAATGCCCCTACTGGCTGAAATGCAAAATCACGTAATATTACGTGATTTCGCTCAGCCAAGCCGACCTGCCGCCGTAAAACTGCGGCGGCTGGTCGGCAACTGGTTAAACAAGTCACTTTGGGATCATGCCTGATTCCCAGCTTACCTTTTACCAAATATTTTTTTATAGATTCTCATTTATACATAATCACAACAGCCTGCTTGCTTTGCTCTCAGTCATTTAAAGAGGGCCAGACTTCTGGAAGCTATTCCCAAAGGAGAACAGAAAGCAAAGGACTAGCCACCAATATTGATTGTAGGCTCACTGTTACCATTTGTTTTCTTTTTTAATGGCTTACACTGTGGTTTTGACTATTTATATGACATTTTGGTAGAGGCAATTCATCTACTACCTTGGTTGCCATCTTGGTAGAGGCATTTAATTTCTTCTTCATATTAACTGCTTGCCGACCGCCACATGCAGATATATGCCTGCAGCATGGCACGGACAGGCAAACGGACGTATATATACGTCCCCTTTAAGAAGCAGCATTGTGGACGCGCCACTGACAGCTTTGCACATGCGCCCGCTGCAAGCTCCGTGACTTCAAACGCGGGTCCTGCGGACTCGATGTCCACAGGCATACAATGAGGAACAATGGGGAAATGCTGTAAACAAGCATTTCCCCAGTCTTCCTAGTGTAAGGACAGTGATCACAGCTTCCTGTAATCGGAAGCTGTGATCACTGTTGTGTCACACACAGCCCACCCCCCTACAGTTAGAAGCACTCCCTACGGCACACTAACCCCTTCAGCACCACCTAGTGGTTAACCCCTTCACTGCCAGAGCCATTTTGACAGTAATCAGTGCATTTTTATAGCACTGATCGCTGTAAAAATGACAATGGTCCCAAAAATGTGTCAAAAGTGTCCAATGTGTCCGCCATAATGTCGCAGTCACGATAAAAATAGCAGATCACTGCCATTACTAGTAAAAAAATAATAATAATAAAAATGCCAAAATTCTATCACCTATTTTGTAGACGCTATTATGTAGAAGTATACGTATCGGCCTAAACTGAGGAAAAAAATGTGTTTTATATATTTTGGGGGGATATTTAATATAGCAAAAAGTAAAAAATCTATTTTTGTTTATAGCACAAAAAATAAAAACTGCAGAGGTGATCAAATACTACCAAAATAAATATTTGTGGGAAAAGAGGACATACATTTTGTTTGGGAGCGACGTCACACGACCGCGCAATTGTCAGTTAAAGTGAAGCAGTGCCAAATCGCAAAAAGTGGCCTGGTCTTTGGCCAGCAAGATGGTCCGGGGCTTAACTGGTTAAAGACTGCTGATCTGAGGATTGGAAGGTGAATGTTTAAGCAGAAGGGGTGTAAGAAGCACTGCAGCTTCTTCAAGGACAGTGAGCAGAATTGTAATGACATCACTAAATATCAAACCAAACCTTGTGTGACTAGCAGTCAGGGGCAATGATCTCTCACTCAAAAATATAGTTATGAGTCTGTAGGTACAGAAGTGCTTAGTGACAGGAAGTCCACTGTTATTTTTTAGGAGGAATGCAAGATACTGTACATTTTCATGGCACTGCTTGGGCACATTTAACATGTATAGATGTTACCTATAATATCCTAAATCTTCAGTTTTTAAGTTCAGGTCTACTTTAAAGAATAATCTCTGTTTGAAAGAGGTTCCCTGCCTCACTGGTGGGTAGCGATGTCCAAGTTGGACACATTTAACTATGTAAAAAATGCCATATCTGGGATTCTTTCTTTAAATATATATGGTGGATTAATCAGGCATATTGACAGCAAACTTACCCCAGCCTTCACCTAAGGTGCTGTTCAGGCAAGCCACAAGGTGGGTTTTCACTGAGTTCACTTGTCTCTACTAAAAAGATTTTTTTTTGCGATCTCCTTGGTTGTTATTTTTGCTGTAATTTTATAACTTGTACAGTCAAGTTGACATGAGTGAAATTGCACTCTGTTCTGTAAGTCAACACATCATTCTGGATAGCAGTTGCACTAATGCAGTGCTTGGGCAGAATAGCTCTATATTTAAATGGAATAACAGCAGCTTCTTTATTAGGGTTTTGATGAATGGAGTAAATCATTACACACAGCTTGTAATGTAAACATTTTGTATAACACAAGTAGAAATGAACACCTTAATAGAAACAAACTAACTAAAATAACTTTATTTAAACTAAAGATATACAGAATTCTGTGAGGAGTTTAAAAGTAATTATACCTGGTTCTTGGAGAGACTGTCAATTTGCAATGATTTCCTGTCACATCAGGTCTGTACTAAACCTGAACCATGACCTGGAGTTGCAAATCTCTGAATTGCAGGTGTCAGCCTGATAAAGCCCAAATCCTCCAAGATTTTGACATCTTAAAATGTTTGTCCACTTTGTGTAATGCATTCTTGTAATTTCCTTTTCACTTAACCTTAGGTAAACATGTAACACTGCAAATAAAGAGATTCTTATTTTTATTCTACGATGGCCTTGTATTTTCTTGCATGTAACATTTAGAGGAAATCTTTGTGGAACTACAGTAAAGATAGAGGTTATGAATGAATGAAAAAAAATCCATTGCTGGTTCTTTAAAGATTTTAGACATACAGTAGATCCCTCTCCTTTTCTATTGACACTGTCTAAACATTTTCTTTTTTTACTTTCAATATGTTATTATGGATATTTAACAGAGAAAGGAGAACATACAATAACATTCTGGTCTTCGGCGTACAAGGCCTGATTTCACAGTTACAGAACAAAAGAAAACAATAACAAAATTGTAACATTAGTTTCCCGTAAAGATCGTAGGTTGTGTATCAGACCAACAGATTCAGGTTAGGTGACTCCCTGGGACCTAGATTACATAGCATTAGAATTCAGGAATGTGTCCCCCCCTCGGGGGGGTTGCCCCCATGGTTCACCCAAAGAGCTTTTTTATGTTCCATACTGAAAGATTCTCTTGGGACCAGTAGGGGGGTCCGCCTACTGAGCCCGGAAAGGCCTAGTCCACCACCCCATTGGGATCACACTGTGGCAAAACCTGACCCTTCCATGGCTCCGTGGCCCGCCCCCCCCCCCAGAATTGCTACCGGCTGGCTGAGGAACCAGCCTGGACCATCGCAGTATCAGGCATCTTGGAGAGAAAACAAAAACAAAGGAGAAGAATCGGGAGCCTAGTTGCTGGTTCAAGCTCGGTGTTCTAGACTGTGTACAACCTTATCCGCTGCATAGAGGAGGGGAGCAATTTCCCCTTTTCATACATAGAGGAGGGTGGAAGCAGAGTGTCCCAGACAGAGAGAGTAGAAGGAGAGGGAGGAAGAAGGAAGGGTAGAAATCCAGGATCAACTATTTATCCGTTTGCAATATTTCCCTCTGTCTGAGCATTTCAATGTGTTGCCCAGGGTTCCCAAATAGCTTTGAATTTTCCCACGTGTAGCATTACCCCCATTGGAGCTGCTGGATTTTTGGGCGGCGTGTTACCTTGTGGCTCCTCCGAATTCTCTAGGAGCGAGTGTAATGCGTATGTGCATAAACAGAAGTAAAGGAATGTCCACAACAGGTGCTCTTCCGCTGTGCCCTCCACCACCCAGCCAGGCAAAAACAACAAAACCCGTGGTGAGGAAAGTAAAGTTCAAAGGAGGAAGGATAGCAGATTCAGGAGTAATGACAGGAAACAGTCCTGCTCCCAAACGCAACACCTCTCTGCGCCACTCCCGTCGGAGTGGGTTCAGTGCACCCGGTCGGACAGCCTCTCCCACCGACCCAGCAGCCGGACCATCACCCAGACAATTATAGGAATAAGTCTCTGCCACAGACCCCCCCTTGGTGAACCCGAACCTGGGAGAAAGTCTCTGCCACAGACCCCCCCCCCCAAAGAGCCTCAGAAGATACCTCTGCCACAGGTCCCCTCTGGGTAGAATTCTTGGAGATAAGCCTCCTTGGTTGAGCTACGTCTGGATCTCCTTCAACTTGTCGCCCAGGCACCGACTGACAGATGATCAGTCCTGCAGTGTTTGGCTACCTGTGATCCCTGGTGGTTTCGTCCAAGCCCCATTGGACCGTCAGCCTCTCAATGGGGCTCCTCAGATCGTCTCCCCACCGAACAGCACACAGCTTGGGATCTTCAAAAGGGGGAACCCAGTCACTCACCAGATCCCCATCGCTGGTTCAGATGCTCCGGGTCAACATGGTCCCAGAACCAGGAACACCAAGTGGCACGCACTCCCTGGCCAGGTAGGCCACAGAGCCGGGGCGCCACGATGTGGCCACCCCAAAGGTGGGTGCCACACTGGACAAAGAAGACCCAGAAACAATGGCATCTGTCCCATAAATACCTCTCCCCAGCATGCACAGTGAGGACAAACCCTCGTGATTGGCTGCTGGGAAGAGCACCCAAACCTCGACTCCACTGCTGCCACCTGTAGTACTGGGGTTAGAAGAACACCCCAATACAGCAGAATGATCCACAGCACAGCCAAGCTGAGACAGAGGCCCTATTCTCACACCTAATAATCAGGATCAGAGTGTAACTATACTCTGATCTATACTTAAATTTGACTAGCACCAGTACTAAAAAGTACATAGGCGTTACAATCCTTATCCACCAGTTTTGCCACTATGTGTTCTTGCGCCATTAGCCAGGATATTTTCCACTTCACCATTCTGAAGGAGGCAGTGGGAGCTCTCCATGCCCTTGTGAGCGGTATGCTCCAAAGAGGATGTAGAACGTAAGTGTTTGCAGTTGTTTAGAAATTAAAGGGATTTTGCAGTTTAAAAGGGTAATGGAGGGATCTGGGGGGGGGGGGTCATGGTTCCCGTTATCTCCTCGGAGTGTGAAATACCTTTTTTTCCAGTAGGACCTAACTCTGGGGCTAGTCCACCAAATGTGGAACATTGTGCCCTCCAGGTCGTACCCCCTGAAACATAGAGGAGACTCCTCCAGGTAGATCATTGCCAGCCTAGAGGGGACATAATACCACCTAGTTAGAATTTGGAGATTTGCTTCTATCAGAGAAATGTCAAGAATTCCCTTATATGATCTTTGGAAAGCCTGTGACTGTGGTGGATTGCCCTTCCTAGCAGCCAGGGAGGAGTAGATCAGTGAAATACCTCCCCTGTGATCCATAAAGTTAGAGCACCATCGTTCGTAAGGGGTCATTTTGGGAGGATCCTTTTTATTAGTCCAAATAGAATTAAGGAAGTGGGTAATTTGGGAGAACCTAAACATTTCTGAATTAGGCATTTCTATCTCGTTTTACAGTGCTGCAAGCTTAGGGGGCCCGACGGGGAAAGTAAGTGAATATAACATAAAAGTGTAGCGCTAAACATTGTAATAGTGAGAGTCCCTGTCCCTATGGAAAGGTAGCAAAAATGGACACAGAGTCTGCATATCAGCGGACTGCAGAACTGCACAGCGCAGCTTTGAAACTGAGAAAACTGTTTTGGCAGCTTTCTCCAGGTTTTTCTAAGTTCGGATGAGGTGGTGTAGTTTGGAGATCCTGCAGAGGCTTGGGTGGGATGGGATCTCCAACCCTGTGTCCAGGTCTTATGAATAGCCAGCAGGTTGTGTGCCCAGGTGCACACAACCAATATAATGAGGGACTGGTGAGAGCAGAGTGGAGTGGAAGGTGGAGGTGGAGCAGTGGCTGCTACTGTCTCTGTGTCTCTGTGTGAGGATAGACGCTGTATGCATTGAAGGGCTTCGGAGCCGTGTGCACCCAGGACCGTGGGTCTGGAGGAGGTGGTGGTTTGAGGGACCAGTACCTGTAGCAGCAGTGCCTTTAAAGAGTAGCCAGGTTGGCTGGTATTTTCAGTTGTGTCTGAATAACGTTTAAACCCCTGCGTGGGATTCCTGAATGGACTTTTTGTTTTGTTATTCCTCATTTAATAAACAAGAGCTAAACACCCCCCATATTACAACATGAATAAAGATGCACATAGTAGTGAAGGAACACAGTGCTAAACAATGACTAATATCTAAATTAACCACTTGCTTACTGGGCACATAAACCCCCTTCGTTCCCAGGCGAAATTTCAGCTTCCGGCACTGCGTCGCTTTAACTGACATTTGCGCGGTCGTGCGACGTGGCTCCCAAACAAAATTGACGTCCTTTTTTCCCCACAAATAGAGATTTATTTTGGTGGTATTTTATCACCTCTGCGGTTTTTATTTTTTGTGCTATAAACAAAAAAAGAGCGACAATTAAAAAAAATAATTTATATTTTTTTTACTTGTTGCTATAATAAATATCCCAATTTTTTTTAAAAAAAACTATTTTTTTCTCAGTTAAGGCCGATACGTATTTTTCGACATATTTTTGTAAAAAAAAATCGCAATAAGCGACTGGTTTGCGCAAAAGTTATAGCGTCTACAAAATGGGGAACAGAATTATGATTTTTTTAAAAAAACATTTTTTTACTAGTAATGGCGGCGATCTGCGATTTTTATTGGGACTGCAATATTGCGGCGGACGTATCGGACACTTTCGACACAAATTTGTGACCATTCACATTTATACAGCGATCAGTGCTATAAAAATGCACTAATTACTGTATAAATGTGACTGGCAGGGAAGGGGTTAACACTAGGGGGTGAGGAAGGGGTTAAATGTGTAGCCTGGGTGTGTTCTAACTGTGTGGGGGGGTGACTGGGGGAGGTGACCGATGCTGTGTCTCTATGTACAAGAGACACAGATCGGTCTCCTCTCCTCTAACAGCACGTGGAGCTCTGTGTTTACACACAGAGCTCCACGTCCCTGCTGTTACCGGCTGTGTCACCGATGATCGCGTGGCCGCCAGGTACACGCATCGGGTCCCCAGCGATGCGGCGGCACAGTGGTTACCCGCCGCGCGCCCCCCAGTGGCACGCGCGGGTAATGCATTTCAAATGACGTCCAAAGACATCCAGTTGGCACCTGAGAACCGCTCTGTTGACGCCTTTTGTCAATAGCGCAGGTCTCAAGTGGTTAATTAATAAGTGTGCACAGAAACAGTGAAACAAATAACTGTGATTGAACCAAAAATGATAAGTCTTTGATGAAGAGAATTGAAATATACATTCACAATTGGGTGATATCCTCAATGGTAAAGATTAAGTGACAAACTGGATAGAGTGTGATCATCCGTCACCAGCAGGTAAGAGGCTTACCAGAAACAGTGAACCCTAAAGGACACATGTTCAAAGGGTCAACTGAGCATGATGTAAATCACTGTATAGAAGCTGAATCCTCATCTGCATTCCACAAAGATATCTGACAAAAAAAAACAATGGAGGGAAGCCTTCTCCTGGTATTATGTTCTCATAAGCATGAATAAGGTGGTACCCCAATGTTAGGCCAGATATACAATGGAAGATTGGAAGAAGAAAAGAAGGCACATAGCGTAATACTGTAAAGGTAAAGAACTTTTAATGTAGTAGGAACACTTACATCACGAAAAATCAATCAGCGCTTGTCAAAGTACTTATGGCAACAGTGGAGCCCCTCTGACGCGTTTCCTAGCATAGTACATCGTCTGGGGTAAAGGAAGTGGCCTATGCAAAACAAGCCCTTGTTAGTCCACCAGCGAAATGCTTGGATGTTCCTGCCCTGGGGAAACGCTGGGTTGTGAAAGATATGGGATAGGGGCGCAAGGGAGAAGTCAGTGAGTGTTGTTTGTGAGTGTTGTTTGTAGAGGGTGGTGCACAGTGCCACCGAATGAGAGAGGGCAGTAGACATAATAGAGGGTCTGGATTTGGTATCACTCTACAGGAAGTAGTCTATGGTGTTCAGTTGGACCTCAGTTCTTTCCATTGAGAGCCAGTCTGGTTTAGGACCCCTAGAATATGCTATGGAAATTAGGGTGAGCTGAGCGGCTTGATAGTACAACCACAAATTTTGTAGTTCTACCCCCCTGTGTTTTTAGTCTGTATAGGACCTCCTTTTTACACTTGTAACCCTTATTCCCCTATACGAAGCGTACTATTTGTGAATGTAATTTTAGAAGGAATTTTTTTTTATATGGATCGGGAGGAATCAGAACAGGTAAAGCATGCGCAGGAGAAGAGTAATTTTAACTGCGTAGATTCTGCCCAGCCAAAATAGACCACACTTTGACCATCTCTCCAGGTCTGCACTACATCTACGCGCTATGGGGGGGGTAGTTGGCTTGAAAAAGTTTGCTTATATTGTTTGTGAGTCTGATCTCCAAGTACAGAATATCCTCTGATGCCCAAGTGAATGTAAAATTGTGTTTCAGCTGGGAGATCAGGTGGTAGTCCCCAGTGTCGCTTGTGTCCTTCCCCCGGTTTGGGGATAACAAAGATATATGCAGTGTTAAGATCCCTATCTAGGGGGGCTCCATCCCTGAGGGAGTCAATAATTGCGTCAGGTAGGGTACCAGGCTGTAGCCAAACTTTTTATAATACACCGTCGAGAAGCCGTCCTACCCAGGAGAGGAGCCAAGCTTGAGGGACTTGATGGTGTTCAACACCTCCTCAAAGGTGAAAGGGTCTTCCAGGAGATCCCTGTGGCCTCGGGCTAAGGAGGGAATTGGGAAAGTGTCTAGGAAGGCATTCTTGAGTGCTGGAGAGGATGGAGGGTCGCGCTTGTATAGATCAGAGTAGAACTTCAAAAAGTTTGGGAGTCAGTTTAGTTTGGAGCCTATTCTGTCCTTTTGGGAATAAAACTTGGCCCGGTCCATCTAAGGTGTTTCTCAGCTGCTGTTGTGAGGGATACGTTAAGGTGGGCTCAAGCTGTATCAAGTTGTGCCAAAGTTGCGAGAGTAGGGTTCCGTTTGTGGGACTCTGCAAGGGTTTGGTACTCCTCTGTGTGTTTTAGCAGTTCTTCCCTGTGCTCCTTCTTGATCTGAGAGGAGAGCTGAATGAGCTTGCCTCTGGAGTACTGTTTTGTGGGCAGCCCACAACATCACTGGGGACACCTCAGCAGAGTAATTTTCAAGAAAGTATTTATTTATGGATCACTCTACCATCGTGCAATACAATATCAGGTCACATTGAGATGCTACCTGTAAGGGCCTAGAGAGGCAACAGTTATATGTGTGGCTAGAGTCACAATAGTGTGGTTCGAGAGGGGGGTATCTTTGATTTTAGAAGTCAGGGTCAGTGGGATGGTTTTAGATTGTATGAAAATGTGGTCTATCCTGTGAGGCGCTGAGAAGTGAGTATAACCTTTCGCTCTTGGGTTGAGCTCTCTCCATACGTCTACCAGCCCCACCTCGTGATGTCGGAGAGCTATTTTCGCACTCTACTTTGAGGGGTGCTTAGGTCTGGTAGTCCCTCTGGCCGTTTTGTTGGAGGAAAAATCAAATGCAACATTGGAATCATTGGAATCCCCTCCCATGAATACCGTGCATGTTGTGTTTTTATAGTGTATGTAGAAGCAAGTCATAATACGATATGAATGTGTATGTTTCCCCATCTATGGTGCCCGATATTAAGAGGTTTCAACTTTGGGGATCAGAGACTATCTCCGACTGGGAAAAGTTGATGTGTTTGAAGAAGCAATGACCACTCCCTTAGTTTTGTTATCTGCCAATGCGAAGAAAAATTGGGGATAGGGCTGGTGTAGAAAAATGGGTTTGTAGGAGGCAGGGAAGTGTCTTGTAAGAAAAAGATGTCTGCATTCAAGGTGTGATAAAGTTGAAACAATTTCCGGCGTTTGACTGGGGAATTGAGACCCTTCGTGTTGTGGGAGATCACTGTAATTGTGGGTGTTGGGATTCTTAAAGCAGCCATGGATCAGAGTGGAGTATACAGTATCTCGTGCCTGATGTATCTCTTACCATCCCTCAGCAATGATTCCGAAGGGGGTGGCCAACCCAGACGGTGTGATAACTTCTGGGTCCTGTATTGGAATATCTGGGGATTCCTGGAGATCCTGAAAAGGTGGAGAAGGGTAATAGAAAGGGAGGAAATGAGGGAAGTGAAGAAGAGAGAGGAGATTAAGCGGATGCTTACAAACATGTTATAATGGCTAAAAAAGTATTTACGTGGGGCCCCGTCTCCCTTACTCCAGAGTTAGGTGTGGACCTGGGGTTGATTTACTAAAGGCAAAAAAGCTGTTCACTTTTTTTTTTCACAATCAGTTTATTGGTATTTTTCTTCATCACAGATACACAATAAAACAAAACAAACATGGAAAACAAAAAGCATATTTACCTATGGTCCTATAGCTTAGTGAATGAGATGAAGCTCTCTTGACTTTCATCAGCCAATCATATGCAAGGAAAATGTAAAAAAAAATGTTCACCAAGCTCTGAGGAAAGTTGCCTTGCGAAATACAACTTCTCTTGCAAAGGGAAGAGTCTTTTTGTCTCTAAAGTGAATCAACCCCATTTATTTGTAAATGGCCTATAATAGCATGCAGAAGTCTTGGGTAGTGGTTTCTGTGGTTTTGACTGTTAATTCCAATAACATTTTCATGATCTAAAGAAAATAAATGTATATACAAAGATTTCGAAGGAAGAATTTAGATTACTTTGTAATTACATTGCTACAATGAATGAAATCCAAAAATATTTTTAAGAAGGAATTAAATCAGGTATCTGTAAGCAAACTAATTACAATCATTAATTATATTGATATCACAACGTATTAAAACTGTAATGCAGTGATAATTTCCTTTTAATACTTAATGTTTATTTCTTAAATAATTATTAAATTGTTAAATCATGTTTATTTCTCAGAAAGGATCACAGCTCATTCTTTTTAGTTCAATCATTTTTATTAAAATTTTCAATAGGCACAAGCAAACAATAGATAAGCAATAGAATGGTGGGGTTGAACAAACATGTGTATCATCTATTCTTACTTTGGAAGGAGATGAATAACTTGAAAATTGTGGGGTGTTCATACATGCAGCATAGGTACACCATGAATAACAAAGGGTAAGTATGCATCCTGGCATTAATGCGACCAATTACAGGTTAAGACATACACAGTAGTTTATATGTCTAAGGGTGTCAACCCATATAGCTCAGTTACATTCAAAAATAGTATTGTAAGGGAGTTTATGGCTAACAGGTGCTCAAAAGTGTAATTCTGTTGGACCAAAGCCATTGCTTCTGAGATGTTGAGGGAATCTTGTGACTTCCATTTTCTGCGTATGAGTGTTCAGTCAGATAATATTACATGCGTAACTACTTGCCTAAAAGAGCGGGGGGTAGGCATCTATACCAATATGCAGTATGGCCAGGCTCCGTTTTGGTGGTATAAGAATTCCGGTGAATGAGGAAATTAATTGGAAAACTTGATTCAAGAAGCTTGTCAGACTAGGGCATTTCCACAGGGCGTGAAGCAAGTTTCCCACCTGACCACAACATCTCCAGCATAGGAGGGGATGTGGTCGGGAATATTTTGGCTAACCTGTAAGGTGCAAGGTGTCATCTGTTAACAATCTTAAACATTAGCTCCCAATGATTGACACAGTGTGTACCTCTGTGAATTTTGCAGAAGGCTGAATGTCATTGGTTGGAAGTAAAGGAAGTGTTCAGGTCAGTTTCCCATTTCAGGATTGGGCCTGTTTTCCTGAAGAGTAGCTTGTTTTGTAAAATGTTATAGAAAATGTAAATACCGTTTCAGGGAGGTAAAGAATTACAATGTTCTGTCTGGAATGTGGAGCTCTGGAATGGGGAATTTATGTAGGAAGTATAAAATGCGGGAGCATGTAAAGTGCACTGATCTTGGGAGATTAAATTCCCTGATCAGAGTCTCCATGCTTTTTGGTCTGGAGTTATGTATAAAGTCTTGTATATGATTCAACCCAGAGTTGGAGAGCAAGCTAGTAGAAAGCATGGGAATCATGGCCTCTAGTACTTTCAGGGGAAATTTATAATCCACCAGTGGCGGCTGGTGAAGTTTTAGGATGGGGGGGCGCCAGAACCCGCCCTTCCGTTTTGACCCCTCCCACTTGGTGGACATGGGCGTGTTTTTTTAGCAAAATAGTGGGTGTAGCTCCAACGTGGTGTGCTTAGCATCTGAGATGAACGAGGAATGGAGGGAGAGGGAGAGAGAGGAAAGGACAGCAGGCCCAGATCCTACACAACAATAGATATATGTGTATTCTAGAAAGTTTAACAATCAGCAGAAAAAAATACTCCAAACACCTGGTGTTAGCGCTTCAATCATCCCGGCATCATGGTTGTTAAGGTGTCAGGATGATTGAAGTGCATTATTTGTATTATTACTTTGTAATATAAAATTAAATAATTTAACTCACTATAATGCAGAATCAGTGGGAGCCCTGAGCGTGTCACCTGCCACCAGATGCCATCAGGTGTCCCCAGCTTACATCAGGTGCCCCCAGCAGAGTCCCTCCTTACATCAGGTGCCCCCAGTGGAGTGCCTGCTTACATGCAGTCTGTGTCCCATCAAATGCAGCCTGTGTCCCATCAAATGCAGCCTGTGTCCCACCAAATGCAGCCTGTGTCCCACCAAATGCAGCCTTTAGATTAGATGAGCTTAGAGATGAGGATGCGGCGGTTATTGTGAGGTACCTAAGTAAGGTATTTCGTGTGAGCTCCACATAAACGGTGTAGCTGGTGTTCGGCTGGGTTTCCAAATCTAGAAAAAGGGTCTTAATGAAGTTAACCCTATAGAAAGAGATAGCACTGAAACTTGTTAATACCTGGTGTGCATGTGGAAGTGAGGTTAGCGGATCAGTTAATATGAGGATGACGTTGTCTGCAAAAAGATTGGTCACATGTGATCTAGAGTTAAATTGAATATCCGTGATGTAATGGTGTGAACGAATCATCTCTGCCAGGGGTTCGATCATAAGGTTGAAAATAGCGGGGGATAGGGGGCAACCCTGTCGAGTCCCATTTGAAATATTAAATGCTTTTGATAAAAAAACAGACATAGATATTTTTTTTACACAGGATGAATATAAATTCACAAAAGATATGAATATCCACCAGGCAGCGCTTATGTATGTATGTGAAAAAAAATACATAAATAAATAAATGAACATATAAATGATCTAATTAATTTCTGTCTATAATACGTGTAAACCACATTCAAAAGTTTGTAAAGTAAAATGTATAGTCCAATTAATCCCAAAGAAGAAAAGATGCAATCTTGTTTGTTGCCAGAAGACCACACCACCACACGTGTGCTGAAAAAAGGAGGGGGAGTGTGGATAGCAGTCCCCTCTTAGAAAGACTCTTACCAGAAATCAATCAAAAGACAGCATAAAGATAATCAATCAGCGATCAGTATTGGTATGGATCTCCTCAGCTGGACCAATTACTCAGTAAACACCATAGGAAGAAAAAAGAAGTTGGACATAGCGTAATCCCATTTAAAAAGTTTTAATTAAATTCATACAAAATTCATCTAGATGTACACTCACATAGAACATAAAATCATTAGCGTTTTAGTTTAGTTAGTTTAGTTTTAGTTTAGCCCAAGCGACAGGTGTGTGGGTAGCGTCTCCTCGCTCTCTCTGCTTTGGAAGCTGCCGGGGTAGACACACCCAACTCCGTCGGTGTCCTTGTTCACGTTACTTGACTCCGCCCTGACTAGTTTCGTAATTCGACATCAAAGGGGTGGAGTCAAGTAACGTGTGTAACCTTTTTATACCCGCTGCGTTGCGGTCCATTGCAATGCGCCGCGCGGTCCATACGTCAGACGGGAGGCTGTCTCCAGGGAAGGAATCTCCTTACTTCCTGTATCTGTCAATGCACAGAGTACTGAGCTTACGTTACAGCTCCTGTCTGGAGACATCCTAAAAAACATCCTTACGCAGGCCAACAAGGACTCATATACAATAGTGCAAGTTGTAATTGCATACTGCGGGCGAGGACACCAATTTATTTTTATATAAAAAAGGTATAGTGTCCAGACCTAAAGGCGTATATATGCACATTGACGTTTAAAACGTATCATTATTTAGGTATGAAAAACTGCCTATCACACAGGTTAAAAAATGCAGTACAAATCATTCTACATATTATTGCTAATATTATCACACACCTCTGAACGGACTCTTAATGTCCATATCCAAATCTTGTGAATGTTAAAATATTAAACCACTACTGAAACCCAATACCGATCGGATTAACAATACAACTAAAGAAAATTGTTGTTAAAAATTAAAAAAGAGTTAATAAAAATTCCTCTTATTACAATTATAATTGGAAGAAGAGATTCAACCATTGATAATTGTAGAAAATTCAACAATGGTGATTGTTTAAAAATACATGATTATATATAATCAACTAATAACCATATATACAAAGATGATAATAACATCAAAAATGATAATTATATAAAAGGTGAGTATTTATGTAAGAAAAGTTAATTAATTCATAATTAATATATAAGAAAAGGGGGGAGAGACCGCCATATCTCATCCTAATAACTACGGGGGAAGAAACCACAGGGAAGAGGTGGATCCTACTCTAACTGTAGTGCTAATCTTAAAACCCCTTCTTTAAATATGGCTGGTTACAGAAACAGTCTGACCAGTTCAACGATGATCATATGAAAATTAATTTAAACTGAACAAAACACCCCTCGCTCTCTACTATGAGAAAATGATGTTATATTGAACTTATTTTTAAACCGTGTGTATATGCATGTTCAGAGTGTTTTTCTGTAACCCGCGAGTCGCCGCATGCTACTGTAGAACCTTTCCATACATCTATGTCAAGATGAGAATCCTCATTTGACACATATAGTAGCATGCAGTGGCCCGTGATGAAAGAAATTAGTAATGGTAAAATCGAATAATGAAATTCCAACATATAAAATAAAAAGTTAGATTACCAAAAACTGAAATTGATAAAATTAAACTATATATATATATATATATATATATATATATATATATATATATATATATATATATATATATATATATATATATATATATATATATATATATATATATAGTCAGATATCACTGATGTAACAATTCACATCTAGTTCCACATTTAAACCAGCAGGGGTCAGATTATTCATTGAATGTATCCAACGGGTTTCTCTTTTAGAGATTTCTCTCACCAAATTTGACCCTCTCCAGTTTGGTAGAATTCTGTCAATACCCCAGAACTTTAGACCAGAGGGGTCCTTATTGTGATACTTTTTAAAGTGGAGAGAGACTCCATGATATTTAAAGCCAATTTCAATGTTGTGTATATGCTCCGATACATGTTTTTTTAAAGTTCTTTTAATGCGGCCCACGTACTTTAAATTGCATGGGCACTGTAAAACGTAAACCACGTGTGTGGTACTACACGTGATTAAATTCTTCGATTTTAAAACCTACATTGTTACCGGTAGATATAAAATCCTTTAAACCTCGTATAGGTACAGACACCTTAGCACACGTTTTACACCTTCTACAGGCGAAAAAAACCTTTGCAATCCCAAAAGGTTTGTGGTTTAGTCGGTGGATCTAAAACTTTTTTAACCACCTTATCGCCAAAGTTGGGCGCTTTTCTATAGATAAACAGTTTTTTTTTGGCAACACAGAATTTAAAGTACTATCCATACAGAGGATGTGCCAATGTTGTTTGAAGATCTTCTCTATATCCTTATACTGATCATTAAAATCAGAAATACACCCCCACTCATGTTTGTTATTAAGAACGGGTGCTCTATTTTCTAAACAGGTCTCACGTGGTATATTACCCACTTCTGTAATTATTTTCTCCAAAGATTGTTCGTTATAGCCTTTTTGTACAAATCACATTTTAATGATTCCAGACTGGGAGTGAAAGTCCTCATTTCATGTGCAATTTCTTCTGATCCGCATATAGACATGTGCCATTGGGGAAGAGTACAGTGCCAGAATGGCAGATAGTATAGATCCCTGAAATCCATACTTGGATAGGACCATCGTCAACCCTATCAAACACCTTCTCTGCATCTATGGAAAGCAGCAGAGAAGGCATCCAGGTTTTTTCAGCATGGTGCATAATGTTCAGGATACTTCTTGTGGCATCAGCGGATTACCTGTCTGTCACAAAGTCCATCTGGTCCTATTGAACCATGGTAGGAATGATGTCAGTGAGGCATTTGGCCAAAAGTTTAATGTAGACTTCGATGTCTTTGTTTAAGAGCGAAATTGGTCTGAAATTGTCTGGGGTCATGAGGGTTTTTCCCTGGTTTAAGAAGTGTGACAACGTGAGCTCTCAGTATCTCTGGGGGGAATGAGGAGGTTAGCGCTGCTTTGGTGACATTTTTTTCCATGTGTGGGGATAGGACCTTGTGTAAAATTGTGAAGTGCTCATTAGAGAGGCTATTTGGACCTGGAGACGGGGTCCTGATAGTGTAGGAAAGGTGTACCTGTATCAAAACCTTTGCATGTCCTCAGTTGTGGGTTAAGGTATCTGGTGGTCTTTATGTAATTATATAATGCCCCACGGTAGTCTGAAAACTGGTCAGCTATTTCTTTGGGGTTAGTGATTTTGTGATGAAGAGTAAATTGAATTAGGTGGGCTATCCTCATTTTGGATCTTATCTGTTTTAGTCTTTTTGCTAGGTACTTCCCTGCTCTGTCAGCGTTAGTCGCCTAAGGTAAATGTTGCGTTGTTGTATCAGTGGTCTTAACTCATATCTAAGTTTGGTGAATGTATTAGACACGTTGGGAGTGGGATTAGCCTTATTTTGAGATTTAAGGTTGTGGATTTCAGTCAGAAAAAGTTGAGTTTAGAGGTGTATCTCTTTTTAGCTCTTGCCCCTTGTTGAATAAGAATGCCTCTCATGAAGGCCCTGTGGGTATTCCATAAAACAAAGGGGTCTTCAACAGAGCCCTTGTTGTTGAGTCTCAGAGATGCTGAGATATCACTTTGGAGCTGTGAGGCTCCTGTAGGATTGGATGTTACAGCGGGGAACTAAGGAGGGGGGGCATCCCGTTCCATAATTGTAATTATAATTGCAGCATGGTCAGACCAAGTAATGCCACAAATCAGAGTCAAGGAAACATTCTGCAAAAGCCATTTGTTAGTAATAAACTTGTCTATGAGAGAATAGCTTCATTGTCTGGGAGAGAAGAAAGTGTAGTCTATTTCATTGCTGTGTTGGCAGTGCCACACATTGTATACTTGTTCCATGTGGAACAGGTGTTGAAGTGATAGAGTATGTTTTTTTCCTCAGGGCTGAGGAGTCTATGTGCAGGTTAGTCATCAGATTAATGTCTCCACACATGAGAAGGTGGCCCTGCTTGACTTTATATATATATAATGTTTAAAGAATTCGCAAAGAAAGCACAGTTGGTGGGAGTTGGGGGCATATAAATCCATGATTGTGTATGGTTGGGCATTAATTTCAGAAGTTACAATGGACGTATCTGACCTCCGTGTATAGCAGAGGTCGCCAACCCCCGATCCGCGCCCCAAAGCCAGGCCATACCGCCTCTCTAGCCAAGCCGCAACGCAAAGGACACTGTCCAGGCCATACCGCCGCTATATCGGGGCCACGGAGGAGACCGTCAGCAATGCAGCTGCCCGAGCAGAGAGATTACCTCATCTCTCTGCGCTATGCAGAGGCGCGCTGCTGTCCCGCCTTAACATATGAGGCTGCAAAGCTAGGATACACAGAGGTACGGCCGCCAGATGAGAGAGAGAGAGAATATGACGTCATCTACGCCCACCCTCGCTATGCATTCCCGCAATCTCTAACGGCTCCCCCTCACATTCCTATGCTGAGACTATAAGTACAGTGGGCACTGCAGAGGAACTTGTATATTTTTTTATACTGGGACATTAAATCATTTTCTATACTGTGGCATTTAATCATTTTTTTATACTGGGACATTTAATCATTTTTTTATACTGGGACATTTTAATAATATTTTCATACTGGGACATTTAGGGCCGGTTCACACTGCAGCGATGTCAGAGTTTGGATGTGATTTGCACCGCACTGCAGTGCACATCACATGCGATCTCTGCGATGCGATTTCAGCCATACAAATTGTATGGCTGCATTTGCATCAAACTCGCACAGGACCCCTTGTTTTTGTCCGTTGCAGAAACGGATCGCATGAGTGTTCACACCCATGCGATTTGATTCCTGTCCGAGTTTGCAGATCACACTGCGATATGCAAACAGATTTGGGGGTGTCGTTAACTTAACTGACACTCCCAGCAGTTTGAATAAGGCAGTGTGAACTGCCGCTGGAAAACATGCGATGCCGGAACCCGCAGTGGATTCGCAGCAGCAGTGTGAACCGCCCCTTAATAATATTTTTATACTGGGACTTTTATAAGGGCCGGTTCCTACTGCTGCAATGCGAGAACCCTGCAAATCCACTTTCCTCCTACCAGGCCTTGGAAAAATATTCTTCCACAAAACCGGTCCTTGGTGTCAAAAAGGTTGGGGACCACTGGTGTATAGAATGGAAGTCTTAAGCTGGAAGGCGAGGGTATTCTTGAAGTCAAGAAGGACCCCTATTTTCTTCTCAGAAGCACAGGATAGATAGACATTGGAGTAGTTCTTGTGGGAGCGGTTAGGGACATAAGGTCAAAAGATGTTTCAATGAAACATTAACAGCGCTGAGTAAATAACATAATTCATCTGAACCAAGAGTTCATAATCTGATATTCCACGCCCTCTGAAGACGTGAACCAATCACGAAACGTGTCAGGGCATGGCTACGCGACGTATCGTACACACACAGGGATCTTCACCCAGGACTCACCCAGCTGCTAGCCTGTTCGAGGAACAACTATCTGAGTGAGATGTTGACTCTCTATGTGATGTGCATCCATTTTATTGTTATCCTGTAAGCATATGAGGAATGCAGGGGAAGTGTTTTTCATAATGAAACGGCCCAGCGAATCCCGGCGTCTCCCCATCCGAGGGAGAAGGCTACGGGAAGGCTACGGGATATCCTAGAGGGTCTCCCCCGGCTCCTCCAGTGGAACGAGAATAATAAATATAACGCTTGCTGCAGTGCAAAGCGCACGGCGTCTCTCGGAGAGCCCGGGATTTCACCACACTAGGAGCATTGGCAGTGGAGGAGTTAAAGAGAGAAGGACAGATCCTGTGAGTAGTCTGCAATTTTACCGGTGCTATGGGGGAGAATCCGTAGGAAGGACGGAAAAACGAATAAAGAATAATTGAATTAAAAAAAAAGAACGAGGGCGGTCAGCTGCCTGTCCAGGAGTAAGGTGAAGCCTGATTGAGATGCAGTGAATAGAAGGGTCAGAGGCAGAGTGAGAGGCTGCATCAGGGTCAGAGGCAGAGTGAGAGGCTGCATCTGGAAGTGGTCTGGTGGCAGTAGTGTGAGAGACTAAAGCCGATCCACTTCCCCTTCTCTCTGGGCAGAGGACTCCGGCCAAGTGGCGAAGGGCACGTGTGAGGTACCTATAGCCCTATACAGAGAATATCTGGTGTAATACCTGCATCTGGTAGTGGGGTGGCAGCGGTGGTGTGAGAGACTAAAGCTGACCCCCCTTCCTGACCCCCCTCATTCCCCTCGGATAAAGAACTTGTGCTAAGGGGTGACGGGACGTGTGAGAGGTACCGTTAGCCCTGCACGGAGGAATATTTGGTGGAGGTGTAGCGGTGGTGTGAGAGACTCCCGCAGCATCTCCCCCTAGGGTATAAGGTTGGGACAGTAGAGATAGTTGACTTCTCTGGTTAATGGAGAATAGAAACCATAATATCTTGGTCCTAAAGGCCGATAGGTAAATAATAGAAGGATGAGAAGTAACTAATGTAATTTTTAAATAGATCTCAATCAGCGGGACTTAATTCACTTGATTCTATTTTATGTTAGATTGAAGGTTTTATATTGGATATTTTAAAGTTGTGCCTGTTGGTATTCTTATCATTTGACTATTTTATTGTGTGTTATAAGGTGTAAACTTTTGCGATATGGCACAAGACAGAGTGTTAGCTGTATCATTAATATGTTACTCTTTTGAATATTTAACAAGTTTAAATAAGTGTTATTCCTTAAACGATCGCACTAAGGTAAAAATTATAAAATACAATATTATGCGTAGTTCTATAAGGAATAATGGTGATTACGGGTCGGAACCTACATATCCTGACCCAGTAGTACAGGACAAAAGGATACCCCAGGATACATCAGGAAAAAAGACGGAGATTTTAAAGGCAGGTCTCATAAATGTCCGCTCAGCTATAAAAAATGCAGCGGCCATTTATGATTTAATAGTTGAGCAAAAATTGGACCTACTTGCCATGACGGAGACGTGGTTTTCGGCTGCTTCTCCCCCACGGCTGGATGAATTAGTTCCAGGGGGATATAAAATAGTGAAGTGTGATCGCCAGTTTAAAAGGGGAGGAGGTATAGCCCTTATTTTTAGAGCGATATTTGATTTTGAGGTCGTGAACTGCAAGGAAATTTATACTTCACTAGAAAGCCTAGCTTTAAGGTGGAAGAAAAGTCCGGAAGAGACCGTTGGCTTTACTATCATATATCATCCTCCGAGTACGAATGCAATTGCCTTAAAGGATATTACAGAATTGTTATCAGCCTCAGTGTTGCAGTTTCCCAAGTCTTTAATTGTGGGAGACTTCAATATGTGGGCAGATGATATTAGCAATACAGAAGTTCAGCAACTTCTTCGTTATGCTAATAGCCTGGGTTATACAGAGGAAGTGAGTAAACCCACCCACAGGGCTGGGCACACTTTGGATTGGATACTACATAATGGCTGTGTAACCAGGACGGACCCACCGCTAGAGGTGGCTTGGAGTGACCATTTCTTTATAGGCTTTAAAATAGTGGGTAATGTAAAGAAAAAACCCCCTCATATACCTAATAGAGTTGTTAAACCATCGCTTACACGCAATTACTCAAATGTGTCCGCAGATGCTTTCTCTAGAATATTTCTAGAGAATGCAGATATCAGGGTATTTAAAAAAATACATACCGTTGAGGATAAAATAGAAGCATTTAATTCAGCAATAATAAAAACTTTAGATCTTTTGGCCCCAAAAAAACAGAGTCAAAATATAAGATCCCCAACAAATAATCCACTCTGGTTTAATCAAAATACTCGCATGTTAAAATGGAGTTGCAGAGCGTTAGAAAAAACATGGAGGAAAGACCCTAATTCCTGTACTAGAGAGGCATATAGAGCGGCGTTGAAAATATATAAAGCTGAAATAAAAAAAGCAAAAAGAACTTATTTAACAGAGAAAATTAGGTTAGCGGAAAACAAGGCCGCAGAATTATTTAAAGTCACCAACACTCTTGCAAATCCAATTTGTTTAGATACTAAGGAAGAACTCTCTCCAGAATTAAGTGAGAAATTAGCAGAGTATTTTAAGCAAAAAATAATAGACATAAGAAATAATATACATGACTCTTGTTACACAGAAAGTTTTCCTGTATATAAAGGGGTACGTTTTACCTGTTTTTCGGCGGTAACTAGTGTAGAGATACTGACTATTCTCAAATCACTTAGAGCTTCGTCGTCAGCGCTTGACCCCTGCATTGCGCAGCTGGTGAAGGACTCGGCTGTTACCTTGGCACCATTTATAGCAGACATTATTAATATGTCTTTCGCTATTGGAACAGTGCCAAGTATTTTGAAGCAGGCGGTTATAATCCTCTTGTTGAAGAAGGCTAACGTGCCACGGTCCGATCTAAGTAATAACCGACCTATTTCGACCTTGCCTTTCCTAGCTAAAATAATGGAGAGAGCTGTTGTGTGGCAACTTCAACCGCACTTGGAGTCCAATGATATTTTTGATGAATATCAGTCTGGATTCCGCCCTGGTAGAGGCACAGAGACCACCATGATTAAAGTTAAGGATGACTGCCTATGGGTCATGGACAGCGATGAGGCTTCAGCATTAATATTGCTGGATCTGTCGGCTGCATTTGATACTGTAGATCATGCCAGACTTTTGGAAAGGCTGGTGTCTGTGGCCGGGTTTGAGGACATGGCATTGACATGGATGGCCTCATTCCTGCAGAATAGAACTCAGAGGGTAAGACTAGGGACATATTATTCATCTAATAGCTCCTTGTCCTGCGGGGTTCCTCAGGGTTCTGCGCTATCGCCGATACTATTTAATATCTACATAAGGCCACTACTATATATTATTCGGCGCCATAATCTTAGCTTTCATGTTTATGCAGATGATACGCAAATCTATTTTAAGCTACCTAAAAATGAGGAAGTTCAGGTAGATTTGGCATCCTGCCTGGAGGAAATACAGTCCTGGATGGGAGCCAATTATTTAAAACTTAATGGCTCAAAAACAGAATGTATTATTATCAGTAATCAGAGCAAAACCAGTGTGACTGATTTTCCGTCTTGGCCGGTTTCGTTTATGCCATCCCCGACCCTGGCTACCCAGGTTCGGAACTTGGGAATCATTGTGGATTCCAAATTGTCATTGAAGGCGCAGGTAAATCAGGTGGTAAGCGCATGTTACTGCCAACTGAAACTCCTGCGCTCTACATTGCACTTCATTGACGAGGTGGATAAAGTCCAAGTGATCAATGCTTTTATTGGTAGTCGGCTGGACTATTGTAACGCGTTATACATGGGGTGTCCAAAAACCCTTCTGCATAAGCTTCAACTGATCCAAAATGCCGCAGCAAGGTTATTAACGGGTGTGGGTCGTCGGGACCATATTACACCTTCTCTGAAAGCCCTGCATTGGCTACCGGTGGCTGAGCGGGTCTTGTTCAAAGTGGGTTGTATCGTCCATAAAGCCATCCATAAGATAGGCCCAGGGTATCTGCAAGAAAAATTTACCTGCTACGTTCCCAACAGATCACTGAGATCTGCTGATCAGGCAAATCTGACTGTCCTTAAATTTAGAAGAACTAAATGTGGAGGGAGGACGTTGGATGCGCAGGGCTCAATATTCTGGAATTCTCTACCTCTATATATAAGACGTGAGAAGGATTTACTAAAATTCAGGAAATTTTTAAAAATTTTCCTATTTGTTCAAGTGTATGGCCCTAATTAGGGTAAGATATTAGTATTGGTATGGTATTTTAGCTTTTTAAATGTTATTATGTATTTTATATTGTTATCTTATAGTAATGAGAGATGTGTCCTGTATTTTTTCATATGTTGGTTCTATGAGCGCATCGAGGCCTGCTGGTAATGACTGCGCTCTCAATAAGCATTTTAAATAAATAAATAAATAAATAATAAAGGGGTTTTACACTATATAGTGCTTCTCTATTCACTTTACATGATCGCTGTTGACACATGCATGCACCCACTCGTCATTAATGTCATACACCTGGTGGAGAGTGTCTGGTGACTCATGGATGAAAGGAAGTGATTTCCTGCTATATTGAGCTGGGGCCAGGAGCAGAGTGACTGATGATCCCTGGATAAGAGGAGAGATCAACGCTATATATATCTGTGAATCTGGTGAGTAGAACATCCTAAGGGGCAGACCAGGGATGGGATTCAGTGATCATACCAGGGATGGATCATATCATCATCCAATACAGACATCAGTGAAGTGAACTGCACAAGTTGACACATATCTGTTGCTGAATTTTAATAGGACTTGTTACAGATTCTCTTAGGGGAATCTTATGAATAGGGTTGAGACCAATACTCCTGACTATATAATATAGCAGATTATGAACTCTTGGTTCAGATGAATTATGTTATTTACTTAGCGCTGTTAATGTTTCATTGAAACATCTTTTGACCTATTTGTATTTTATATTTATATTAGCTGCTATTCTGCTTTAATTTCTGTTTCTCCATAGAGCGCTAGGATCAGAGATTTTCCTTTGGAATCTTTCTGATATTTTATATATAGGGATATAAAAGGCTTTAAAATGTGTTTCTTGAACACGAAGAATGTCGGCATGGTGTTTTCAGGCTTTTTTCCATGGCAAAAAGCGTTCAGCATGGTGGTTTAATTCTCCAACATTCAAAGAGAGACATTTAGGCGTCATTGTATAAGGCTGAGATACTGTAAAACTGAGTGTTAGGCCCCATACACACGAGAGAATTTATCCGCGGATACGGTCCAGCGGACCGTTTCCACGGATAAATCCTCTCAAAGATTTCTGCAGATTTCTATGCGATGGAGTGTACACACCATCGCATTGAAATCCGCGCTGAAATCCTCTGGCGATGACGTGTCGCGCCGTCGCCGCGATTATGACGCGGCGACGGGCGCGACGCTGTCATATAAGGAATTCCACGCATGCGTCAAATCATTACGACGCGTGCGGGGAATCCCTTTGGACGGATGGATCCGGTGAGTCTGTACAGACGAGCGGATCCATCCGTTGGGATGGACTTCAGCAGATGGATTTGTTGTGCATGTCAGCAAATATCCGATCTGCTGGAATCCATCCCAGGGGAGATTTATCCGCGGAAAAAGATCCGCTGGCGTGTACACACCATAGGATCTATCCGCAGAAACCCATTTGCTGGGATTTATCTGCGGATGGATTCTATCGTGTGTACGGGGCCTTAGTCAGATAGAGTTACATACTGTTACTTCTGGGCACTGGATAGTTAAGGGTAAACTACTGATGAGTTGTGGTTTTGGATTGTCGATCTTGAGTAGAAGAGAAGGTGCATATTTCTGTGTGTTATCTGGGCTTGAGTCTATTAATATGATGTATACAACACTGCGTGTACCAAACATGGGGGAATAAAGGGCAAACAAGTTGAGGAGGGATAACATCAACATAGGGGATCATTAAAAAGAGGATCCGGTGATCCGGGATCCTGGACCTATCTTCAAGGTCAACTATTTTATCTTTCATCCAGGAAATGTCCTCTTTATGCTCGTTGTGTGCATCTACCTGAGTATTGAGGCTGAGTATTCTCCCATGGTGTTCTCAATGTGGCCTATTCTCTCCCCCATGGCTTGAACATCTGCTTGACACTAGAAACAATGTATATACAGGATATGGGATTTTAACGGTGCAATGAAAGTTCACTCAAAAGCAAAGTAAGAAAAATTGAAAAATATTTATTAATACAACATTTTTAGAAAAGTAATGAGTACAGTTAATTCAAAGTCATAGGTGTACACTTACTACCTATAAAGTGACATTTGAGGTACTATACACATATACAAATTGATGTAGCGTCCATTATTTCAACAGTTTTGCCTATAAGGCTTCTTCAGGATATGGACGCAATGGCACTTGCATTGTATGTGATGATACATAGGTCATTCAACTTATTGGTGTATATATGGAAGAGAACAGAAACAAAACATAATATTAATATATCATTACAATATTTCAAACAAGTAAATGTAGTATATGACTTTAACTAAAGCATGCATGATCATGGCTCACACAAACGGACAGAATCAAATGCACAAAACTCAATTCCTCTGAATAGAGTGTGGGAGTCAAATGCACTGAAGTGATTCTTCCTAAAGCATACCGTGGCCCCTCCACTCAATTCCATCCAAATATAGCACTACCTAAAGTGCACAAAAGCCTCACTAGCCCCCCCAGGTCGACCCATAATTTCGGGTTGTGGATCGCTGACCGAGAGGGTAAGCCAATTGGTCGATGAGTATTTGCACCAACACGTGAAAGGTCTATTCTCATATGTGAAGGATACCATTGAACGTTTAAAGATAACGGATGGGTTGCAAATACCCCAGGGGTCGTGGCTGGTGACCATCAACATCGAGGCCCAATATAACTCCATACCTCATGTGAGAGGTGTTGAAGTCATATGAGAATTCTTGCATGAACGAGACCTTGACTCGTGGAAGTAAAACTATTTTGTCACAGGACTTTTGAGCTTCATATTGACACACAATATTTTTGTTTTCAAGGGTTCCCACTACCTCCAGATACAGGGTGTTGCTATGGGGGCCAAATGCAAACCTGTATCTAGGGGAGTGGGAACGGGATCTTTTTGAAGATGAATAAAAACTAGCTGAGACCAGTCAGATAATTTCATGGCATCGATATATCGATGATGTTTTCATGGTGTGGGCAGGATCAAAGGAAGAATTGATAAAATTTTTGCATAGTTTACAAGAGAATACTTACAATTAAAAATTTACATATACCTTTGATCAAACAAAAATTTCTTTTTTGGATGTTAAAATTTTTCTAAATGGAATGGGTGAGCTGTGTTCTACCCTATATAGGAAACTAGGGTTGTCCCGATACCACTTTTTTAGGACCGAGTACAAGTACCGATACTTTTTTTCAAGTAGTCGCCGATACCGAATACCGATACTTTTTTTAAATGTGTCCCCAAATGCAGCCATGTCCCCCACATATGCAGCCATGTCCCCCCAGCCATGTCCCTCACATATGCAGCCATGTCCCTCTAGCCATGTCCCTCACATATGCAGCCATGTCCCTCTAGCCATGTCCCTCACATATGCAGCCATGTCCCTCTAGCCATGTCCCTCACATATGCAGCCATGTCCCTCCAGCCATTTCCCCCATACCTTTGCCGCCGAAAGCCGCCGCATGGAGAAAATCACAGCATTCATTTGAATAGCTGTTTTGCCCGCGCGTATAGACACTCCCCCTTGCTCGGCATTGGACAGATCACGATCACCCATCCAATCCCGAGCAAGGGGGAGTGTCTATACGCGCGGGAACACTAAAGCTATTCAAATGAAAGTTGTGATGTTCCCGCACGCCGTTTAACCAATGCGGCGGCTTTCGATGCGGCGGGGGGGGGGGAAAGTATTCTATTTAGGTATCGGGGGTATTTGCGCGAGTACGAGTACTCACGCAAATACTCGGTATCGGTCCCGATACCGATACTGGTATCGGTATCTGGACAACCCTATAGGAAACCCACAGTCGGCAATAGTTTACTACATGCCAGCAGTTCGCATCCAGAGCAACTGATTAGAAGTATTCCTTATAGCCAACTTTTAGGGATAAGGCGCAATTGCACCCCCAATACAAGGATTTCCAAAAGTAGGCAGACCTCTTGTGGGAACCCCTCCTAATTAGGGGTTACAGCAGAACGTGTCTGAAAAAGGCCTTTAACAGAGTAAAAAAACCTAAACAGACAGTCACTTATATACAAACCTAGACAAAAGAAATCAACTGCATCCACACGCATTATCACCAAATTTAATCGACAACACGCCAAGGTACGTACCATCTATAATACATTTTGGTACTTGTTAACTGCTGATCAGAGAATCTCAAAGTTTGTTAATTCATATCCAGCGATCACTTATAAGAAATCTAGATCATTGAGAGACACGTTAGTGTCAAGTCATCACAAAAATTGTGAAACAATAAAGGCATAAATATCTGGTGAGTGTGTTGTGGCCCACTCACCTTCATATCTGGTTCTCCCTGCGGCCTTCCTTGGGGGGTCCATGCATGGCTGCAATTTTGTGGATGGGTTGAAAGCTCCAGAGGAGGTCTCACTGCAGTTTATGTGGTGAGCGGGTCCTGATTTTGGAGATCTAGGACCTTTTGCTGCAGCCGATGCCTTTCTACCAGGCAGTGTGGAGCGGGCCATTTTGTTGTAGATGGCAGGGAAGAAGCCCGACAGTTTGCGAGGCTACTGTGGTTCCATTCTTTGCCGCAGCATGGAGAATGCTCCTGCCTTCTACAGTTTGGAGGAAGCAGAGTGATGTCTGTTGCAGAGGTGTCGTCTGCCATGCTGACTGAGCTCCTGGTTTACACGTCCATCTTGGAGCTCAATAGCCATGCCCCCCTGGATTACATCTCATTCTAAGGAATATTTAGGGTTACAATATTTTTTGTTACATTAATTTTAGGAAAAAACATAATAAAGCCACTAACCCTTCCAACATATACATATAATGATAATAATCTTGGAAGGAGTCACTGGTATTATCAATATCAAAGGAAATCAATCATAAAAACCTGTCTTAAGCTTATTACTAGTAATAGTAGGGCTGAATGTTGGGCGACATCAGCCAGCTTAATAAAAAAAAAATCAAAAATTCGGCCCATGTGTATGGCAACCGGTTCTGTTGGACGTATTGTATTTAAGTGGGAACCCCAAGTGTCCAGTATCTTAAAATCAGTCTCATGTTAAACATGTAACAGATTTAGGTTCCCAACATCCATAGGACCAGGATTTTTCTCAGAGAATAGGTGCAGGTACTTCCCCCTTCCAAGTCACCCCTGGTCTCCGGCCCTATCCACCTCTGAGTAATGTCCCCTTGTTCCACCCCTTACCCCTCTCCCAGTACCACCCATTAAAGAATACATAACCAAGTATCATTTTTGGGTGCTGAGTAATTTGTATGGAATTTGCTAATGAAAGCAGTAAAATAGATATCCTGCAGCCAGCAACAATAGAAACAAATGTCATATAGCAGGATTCTTGTAGTACTGTATCTCACAATCTCCAGTATGTGTTTAATCAATAACATCCATGTATTTTCATGAGATTCACTACAAAATTAGAATCAGAATCAGGAGAACCACATAGTTTAAACGTAATTTTTTTTAATATAATTCAAAGATACATAGAACTACTCATAAATTAAAAATGAACAAGTGCATATATGCAGAGTACATTCCCAAGCAATGTTGTAAACCATCCACATTTACCATTACAAGCAAGCGCGACGATGTCACGTGTGTTAGCTCCTCCCTACGCATTTTGTCATAACTGATGTAATCGGGGGCAGGAATGTCACGCTAATATATTACACATTTAAGTGAGGAGGTCCCTCTTTTAATTCAGGGTATTTAAGCTTTGTTTTGTTTTTTAAATGGTCAACCAGACTGTCCAGCTTTGTTTTCGTATTAAGAAGGCCGACCGGCCGAGCCATAGCTAACAAGGGATAGGAAAAAAACGAAAAAGAAAAAATTGCGCTAAACCTATAAAACGTGAGAAAAAAATATATATATATAGCAGCCCGCACCAACAACGAACAGTGTTGTATACAGAAATTTAGGAACAGAGAAGTGAAGCACTAAACTTTATCCAAAGTGAATTAAACAATGTGAGTGATCAAGAAACACACATATCATGTAAAGAATCCTGTGTTGAATGGCGTCAGCCCATGTCATGCAAAAAATGACACGAGATGATGATAAAAATGGATGCAATACCTCAAGAAACCACTGTAGGGGATTTCAATGTAAGTAAAACAAAGTGTATAGGTGAATCACACTCGCAGGTGATAGTATGAGTATGGCACATTAGCAAATGTGTCTAGAGGCCTAAAGAGGCATGTACCCACGTGGTGACAAAGTTCCAAAGTGATTTGCAAGTGTAAAAACACAGCAAACAAATGATAATAATAAATGAATAAATGTGCAAATACAATGAGTCCAAAAAATGGAAAAACTGAAGTTCCTTGGGGGAAGACTAGATGGCAGACACCCTGTGAGGTATGTCTCTCTCAGATACAGGAATCAAGCCGCTTGCACAGCCAATACAGGTCTCATCAGCGATCCACAATAATATTCGAAAAATGAATGTAGGATAGAGTACTCTTACCAACTGACGTGGACACACTCGTCAGCGACGGTGTGTCAATCAGACCTTCGCGAACTCCAGGACAGCGACGAGATCAATGGAAGCGCCTTTTGATATGCAGACCTTCAATCGTCAGGAGCCGGTTTAATCCAATGGTAAGCAAATTAGTGTGGAAGAGACTCATAGATGAAAGCCAAAGGCAGATCAGCCAATCACAGGATCATGCAAGGGAAAACATAACTACACATAGTGCGGTTAATCCCAATAAAAAGCCTTTATTAGGCATAGTGCCAGTACAAAAAATAGAACAGGGATAAAACTTGGATAAAAAAAAATAAAAATAAAAAAGGTACAAGCCTACGGGAAGACAGGTACAAGTGATCACATGGAAAATAATTAGCGTGGTAGGCAAGTAGCAAATGAGCTATGTACCCGACATGTTTCGAGCAATGGGGCTCTTCAACTGGGGCATTTTTTGCATGACATGGGCTGACGCCATTCACAGGATTCTTTACATGATATGTGTGTTTCTTGATCAAGGGATAGGAGCCAAGCCTCAATCTCGTTTTACTCACTTGATTTGACATCGGGTACTTGAAGTGGAGATATATAGATAATGCCTGAAGCTACAGGCATCATCCAGATATCTTTTTTCAGCCGGAGATTCCCTGCAATGTAAAAGCCATCATAGCGGCTGTTGCTACTCCAGGTTTGCACGTGTGATTGGGAAGCTGTAGAGTGAATCTGTTGGTGGCAGCTGTTAACCATAGAACTGGCCATGGACCAGATGGTCCCCAGCCATCTCTATTACCCTTGGAGGCCGGAAGAGACATCATGACGTTACTTCTAGTGCTGACAAATGTTAACACTGCTTTTTTTTGCTGGAAAGTCTAAGATCATTTTTTTTTTTATCTCAGACTTTCCAGCATAGAGGAATAAAAAAAATAAAAAATAAAATAAAATGAAAGGAATAGTGAAAAAAAAACAATATTTTTTTTCCTTACAGATCCCCCATCCCCTCATGCTCGCACGCAGAAGTGAATGCATGCGTATGTTGCGCCCGCATATGTAAACAGTGTTCAAACCACACATGAGGTATCACTGTGAACATTAGAGAGAGAGAGCAATAATTCTAGCACAAGACCTTCTCTGCAACTCTTTGAACACCATTTTCATATGCGGGTGCTTCTCATGAATGCGTTTGCTTCTGTATGCAAGCTCGGCGGGACGGGGTGCATTTAAAAATGTATTTATTTTATTTCATTATTTTAACTTTTATTTTTACATTGTTATTTAAAAAAAAAAATTGTCACTTGTATTGCTATTACACGGAATGTAAATATCTCTTGTAATAGAAAAGAAAAAGCATGACAGGACCTCTTAAATATGAGATCTGGGGTCAAAAAGAACTCAGATCCCATTATTACACTAAAATGCAATACAAATTTTCTCTTTAAGAGCTAGGGGCCAAAGTGACGTTTTGATGTCGCTTTCGCCCCCCTGCAATGGCATGGAGATGGGTGAGGGCCATCTTCCCCTCACTCATCTCCATACCCAACAGGAGACAGGACGTGCAATTGCATCTGTCGCTGCCAGCGGCTCCGGTAAGTGGTGGAGGGCCCTGGAGCGCAGAGGGAGGGGAGGATCCCTCTCCCGCCTCTGATAAAAGTGATCTTGCAGTGAATCTGCCACAGAGACCACTTTTATCTTAAAGAAGACCACCTGCTGAAGAAGATGATGCTGGGGTTATGGTAGCTAGCTGCTGCCATAACAACGATATCCCTCTTCAAAGTACCGACGTATAACGATTGCGGCAGTCCGTAAGTGGTTAAGAGAAAAGATATACCTGTGCTCAAATCCCAATAGCTTGTACATGTATTTAAAGGGTTACTATAGGAAAAAAAATGTTGCTTTAAAAAAACAAACATGTTATACTTACCTCCACTGTGCAGTTCGTTTTGCACAGAGTGGCCCTGATACACATCTTCTGGGGTCCCTTGGCGGCTGTCTCTGGTCCTCCCCGCAAGAACTCATCACAGTCATGCGAGAGCACTCGCATGGTGGTGAGTCTTTGTGGGCGCACTCCCATGATACAGTGAGTGGCCATAGCCCTCGACGCCCCGCATCACTGGATGTGATTGACAGCAGCGCCAGCCAATGGCTGCGCTTCTCTCAATCCATCCGCTCTAGCCAATCAGCGGCCAGGCTGCGCGGCGAAGACAATCTCGGGACCGAGCGTGGGACTTTCGAAGGGTCAGGTAAGTAAAACGGGGGCTCGGGGGGGGGGGGGCGGCGTCATCAAATGTTTTTTTTACCTTAATGCATAGATTGCATTAAGGTGATATTCTTTTTTCTTTACAACTCCTTTAAACTATCTGGTTCTAAAGGGGTGTGACCACATAGTAACACTAGAAATTCTGGATGGACCCTCTGCACACAGCAATACACCCTTTGCAGCAAACGATGCAAAAAAAACAAAAAAAAACAGGGACTTTTAATTTACACATATTGCAATATATGCTTATAGCAGTTGTAAACCACTGAAGAATAAAAAATAAAAAACCCTGTAAGACAACAGCATAATGTGCTAGTATGTATTGCATACTAGCACATTATGAAATACTTACCTTAGAATGAAGCCCTTTCAGCGACGCCCACTCACTGCTGTGATGGCTGCCATCTTCCCTGGTGTTTCTTTTGGGCGCCGGCGAGGGAGCTGCCATTTGCAACACAGGCTTCGAAGGTCTGGCTCTCTAAGCTGGACCTTCAGAGCTCATGTGCCATTGATGTCATCGGCTGCATGAACTCTAAATATCCCTATAAAAGTTTAGGAGATATTCACAGTAACTACAGGTCAGCCTTATTATAGGCTGACCTGTAGGTACAAGTGATGTAACAGAGTTTACAACCACTTTAAGCTGGCCAACTGTGTCAAAGTAATCCCTCTTATGGCCAGTCCTACATTGCTTTGCCACTGCAAATGCTACGGTGGACACCATGCCAACATGGGGCATCAAGACACAAGGTGGTGGAGAACTGGTCACTGACCTGCGTTACAACAAAGAAAAGTGTGCTCAAATCTCTATAGCTTGTACATGAAGAAGTAACAAATTGTCTAATGGACTAAGCTGTTGCTGTAGATGTAACATCTAGGTGCTGTAGGTGCTCAATTTTCTACCTTTATATTTATTTGACACTGAGCATTTTCTACAGAGGTAATAACCAGTAAGATCATGAAAAAAGAAGGCCTATTGGGGGGGGGGGGGGGGCCCAAAACATTCAGGGCCAATTTTTGTTGCAGAGAAGGCACCCTCTCTCTAGATAACACCTGGCTTTCTCAGTAAAAGAGGGCCTACAATCTTGTCAATTTTAAGGACCACCCACTGCTTATTGATTATACTTTTAATTTGTTTGTGTTAGAATAAGATGTAATTAAGAACCATCTGAATTGGTCAGAACCAATTGTAGTAATTCATCCCTAATAATGTTTTTAACTCATTCTCTCTCTCTCTCCTCCAAGGATTGTTTAATATAACCCTTTTGGATGAAGTGATCTTTTAACAGTAGTGCCTGTCTCTCAAAGTCATTAACTTATGTACAGTTATGTTGCAATCTAATAAATTAGCTGCAAGGTACTCTCTCTTATCAACAATTGACCCCCCCCCAGCAAAATAAAACCCCCAACAGTGACGAGATATCCCCCACCAACAGTAATAGATCCCCCACTAATAGCAATAGATTTCCCCACTAATAGCAATAGATTCCCCCAGCAGCCAGCATTACTAAACCCTCCAGCATCCCTAGCCATTCCATGCATTCGGTGCTGGAGGTGTCGGAACTGCATTCCCCCACATTCCCGCTGAAAATAAGCCCTGCATAGCACTAAGCGAGAGAGGTAAGTAAAGATAAACCTAACTGGTTTGTTGGTCAAGCCAGTTCTGATGCAGCTAAAACAATTATAAACTAAGTTTGTGGCACCTTTCCAAATATCTAACATAAATGCAATTCCAAAAGTGCAGTTGCCCCTTTACATGGAAAAGTCCACTTAAAGTACAATAAAATATATAAATGTACAGCACTTACACACTAAACATAAATCCAATGTAATCTTTACATGAAATAAATCAGAACATATACAAAAATCAAAACCATTATCGTGCAATACCCAGCACCATGCTTTGATACAAATAAAATTCTGACAAGAAAAGTCTGATGTGAGCTTTTGGTTGGAAATTCAGACCGTGTGTATGCTCCATCGGACTTTTGCTGTCAGAATTTCCGCCAACAAGATTGAAAGCAGGTTCTCTATTTTTCCGACGGAAAAAGTTCCTATTGGGAAATCCGCTCGCCTGTATGCAATTCTGACGCCCAAAAAAACATGCATGCTCAGAATCAAGCAGAAGAGCCGAACTGCCTATTGAACTTCATTAATCTCGACTTGTCGTACGTCTTGTACGTCACCGCGTTCTTGACGGTCGGAACTTCCGACAAGATTTGTGTGACTGTGTGTATGCAACACAAGTTTGAGCCAACATTCCCTCAGAGAAAATCCACGGTTTTCTTGTCGGAATTTACGATCATGTGTACGTGGCATTAGTTTCCACAGCTGTTCACCACTTAAAGCAAAATGCACACTCAACAGAACTTTATGACCTCTTTTTACAAATAGGTCAAATAGAGATTTAGGTTTTCAAGGATTCCCCCCTTTAAGGTTTTCCCAGATCCTCCTCTCTTATGGTAATGCATCACTTATAAGAAAATAAAGTCTGAAATGCCATATAAAAGCATCATAGTGTAGTATTTATTAAAAAATGAAAATGAAGTAGGAATAAAGCTCAATTTTTACAGTGCCTCTATACCGGCATCAATGTATACAGCTTGTAGTAGCAATGTTGCCCCCCTTTACCACTCTCACTGATTGGCATGCATTTAAAGCCTCAGTCTTAGGCGGTATGTGACATTGTATGTTTTACCAATGTCATATTTTCAGGAAAGGCTGAGATGCCATTTCTGGTGGGGTTTTTTTTTATGAGCAGACAAACGATGATTAGATAATTAGATATCTTTTAGGCAGAATTAGCAAATATATTATACCGGCTGTATATACTGCTGTGGTTTATAACAATAAATGAATAAACATAAATAAATATAAAATGTGTGTTAATATCATTTTAATAAAGTGCAAACTAGATGACCCCTCAACTATTATTATGTCTAATGACTAATTCACAGACTTCCCCAATAGGCTTTGCCTAATCTTCCACCTCCATCTAGTTCAGTCATAAATGGGACAAATGAAAGAATATAAAGTAAAAAAAATTAAATATGACATTATTATGATAAATTATGGAATACATTTCCCCGCCCAAAAATTGTAAATCTTCCTCAAGCATAAACGGGGGTAAGTAAACAGTTTTGGGTAATATGTTAAAAATACTTTCATTGCAAACTGCCCATGCTTTATGAGCACAGGTGGTGAACAGATGTGGGAAACTGTCTAAAAGTGAAGAACTAAGGGCCAGATGCACAAAGAGCCGGCGTAACGTAAAATTTCCCATTTAAGTTACACTGCCTTAAAATTTCTACCTAAGTCCCCGATCCACAAAGCACTTACCTAGAAATTTTCTGCTGTGTAACTTAAATTCCGCCGGCGCAAGGCATTCCTCTTCAAATGGGGGCGATTCCCATTTAAATTAGGCGCGCTCCCGCGCCGGCCGTACTGCGCATGCTCGTGACGTCATTTTCCCGACGTGCATAGCGCGAAATTACGTTACGGATCGCGTCGGGTCAATAAAGTTGCGTCGGGGAAAAAAAAGATATGGCGGAAATTTTTTTTTTAAAACAAAAAAAAAAACGTGTCGCTGGACAGAAGGGTCTACTTTTACAAGGTGTAAACAGTTTACACTTTGTAAAAGCAGCCCTAATTTTACACATGCAACTTAATACTTACGGAGAAAAAACGAAGCGTAAAAGCTTTGTGGATCTCCGTAAGTGCCAATTTGCATACCCGAAGCGGCATTTCGACACAAAATGCCCCCAGCGGCGGATGCGGTACTGCATCCTAAGATCCGGCAGTGTAAGTCTCTTACACATGCCGGATCTTCTGTCTATCTCTTGGAAACTGATTCTGTGGATCAGTTCCAAGGATAGAAACAGGGATACGACGGCGTATCAGTAGATAGTAGATCAGTTTGAGGATCTGGCCCTAAATACTTTTGTATCACAGCATGGTGCTTGGTATTTGCACAATAATCAACATGTTTTTACTTTTACTTTTGTACATGCTCTGATGCAGCTGGCTTACATCAGGTTTATCTGGACTTTACTTTGTTGCTCTTGCAGGGTGTTGTATGGCCCAGGACTGATAAGTATTTGTCCCCTATACCTGATCATGGATGCCAAATATAGGGGTGTAGTATTGAAATGTAGCCACTCTTAAAGGGGCTGCAGCTGGAACTTGCTCATCACTAAAACACTCAATGTTATGGGTGTAATCTACTAGAGGCAACCCTAAGTTGCTGAACAAAGACATTGTGGATGCAGGGCCGCCATCAGGGGGGTACAGGCAGTACACCTGTAAGGGGCCCTAAGGTCCCCAGGGGCCCGGATGGCAACCCCCTTAAAAAAAAAAAAAAAAACTTTATTTTTTTATTTTTTTTAGGGGTCCGGAGGTCCCCAGGGCCCCAGATGGCAACCCCCCCCTTTTTTTTATTTATTTTTTATAAAAAAAAATATATATTTTTATTTTATTTTTTATTAAAGGGACACATTTGTTTTTTTAGGGGTCCGGAGGTCCCCAGGGCCCCGGATGACAACCCCCCCTTTTTTTTTGTCCCCAGGGCCCCGGGTGGCAACCCCCCTTTTTTTTATAAAAAAATTGAATTTTGTTTATATTATTTATATATATTTTTTTATTTTTATTAAAGGGCCCAGAGGTCCCGGATGGCAACCCCCCTTTTTTTTGTAATTTCTATAAATATATATATCATTTTTTTTTTATTAGAGGGCCCAAAGGTCCCCAGGGCCCCAGATGGCAACCCCCCTTTTTTTAAATATATTTATCTTTATTTCTTGTTTTTTTTGGAAAGGGCCCCCGCTTCTCAATTCACGACAGCCCTCCCCCGCTTCTCAATTTCAGGCGGCAGCACCCCCCCCCCCGGTTCTCTGCTCCAGGGGGCCCATGCCTGAAGCTGTGTAAGGGGCCCCATAATTCCTAATGGCAGCCCCTGTGTGGATGATATACTGTTCAACATCTATTACAACTGGCACTATTCTATCATGTCCTGCTCTATAAATTGGTCTCATTGGTCTAAATTATTTTGTGAAATTTTTATGAAATAGCAGTTAATGGTCACTCTCATTAAGGGTCATCTATTAGAAACTTTGATACAATGTGATTTACAATAACAGATCCATGGATAATGTCGGTGTTTGCGGGGAGAAAAAACTGCAAAGCTGTCAAAAGGAAATTGTGTATGCCTTCTTTCTTTTTTAATTTGTAGAAAAAAGAAAAATAATATTTTTAATAATATAAAATGTTGATTGTAGTCAGTTGTAAATAGTGCATATGAATGTTTTAGAGTTCAGTCAGAAGGTGTTGCACTTTTGTGTTCTCTGAATAACATGAATAGCCCATATAGATCTATTTACAAAACACATGTCTTAAGAAGTCTAAAGAAAAACTTTTACTTCTGGTTTCTAAATCCTAGTTCCTACTGTATATGGATGTTCGGTTAAAAAAGTGAAAAACAGACAAAAGTAAGCATACAATACTAGGCTTTGTTAACCTCCCTGGCGGTATGATTGTGTTGGATTTTTGCATCTCAGAGCAATACATTATTTTGCATAGAAATTTTGCGTTTTATATTGTAGACCTGTAATTCTTAAGAATAACTCACCTAAATTTGTCCAAACCAGAGTCTAGTAGACATCCCGGGTATGATAAAGTTTGAAACACAAAATCATAAATTATTATATAATAAATAACTATAAATAATTATAACAAATAATAAAATAATAATAAAATGTATTCAATAATGTAATCAAATCAAATACACAGAAATGTGCTCATTTGCAGAATTGTCACTGGCGTTCCTTTCATGATGTTTGATGATGAATTTCCCCACAAATCACTTAATTCTGCAAGTGATTCTAATTTACTATCGCTGTTTTCTAGCTGGTCTAAAACCACTTTTGACGTAAAGAAGCGCTTTTTGGTTGCCATGGACATTCTTAAAGCGGGGGTTCACCCTATTAAAAAAAAAATTTTTTTTTTTTTTATTCTACCATTACATTCGGCATCGTAGCGTGAGCTACAGTATGCCGGTCTTAAATTTTTAATCCCCGTACTCACTGTGCTATGGATCATTGAAGATTCCGGGGAATGGGCGTTCCTATGGTGAGAGAAGGTGATTGACGGCCGGCCCTGGCACGTCACGCTTCTCCGGAAATAGCCGAAATAGGCTTGGCTCTTTATGGCGCCTGCGCATAGCCTGTGCGCAGGCGCCGTGAAGAGCCGAGACCTACTCCGGCTGTCTTCGGGGAGCATGACGTGCCAGAGCCGGCCGTCAATCATCCTCCCTCTCCATAGGCACGCCCATTCCCCGCATGAGTCGGAATCTTCAATGATCCATAGCACAGTGAGTACGGGGATTAAAAATTTAAGACCGGCATACTGTAGCTCGCGCTATGATGCCGAATTTAATGCTATAATGATGTTAAGGAGGGTGAACCACCGCTTTAAGTTTCCAGGCTGAAAGAACTGTATATATAATATAAAACTGCATACAGGGCACTGGACAAAGCATCAGGGATAAAAGGAAGGTGCAATTATTTGATACAGTAATGTTGTTTTTGTTTTGCTTTTTTCACTTTTTGAATTTGTCATATTGCGACGCTCGCAGGAAACGGAGGCTGGTACACAGTACATGGCTGATGTACTGACAGGGCACAGCCTGCAGACACAGCTGGAGGACATTGCAGAATCCTGGGATCAAGGTAAGTAACTTTCCCAGGATACTGCGATGCAATCCCAAGTGTGGTTTGTGGTTATTGCTTTTGGTAAGGAAAAATCACCCGAGCCTCACTCAGGATTACCGCCAATATGTTTTGCAAACAAAATATAATGATAGTCTAGATAGTCAATGTTTTTTTGTAAAATACGTATTTTTTTAATGCTGATTGTTTAAATAACGCTGTTAAAAAAATATAAGAAAGGTATCCCTACAAAGAAAATAATGAATTCCTACCTCTCCCCCTGCCCACAGAGCTGATGTTTGCTAATACTATCACGCATGGCTAACCTTTCTGATGATTCTTCAGCATCCAACACTTCAGAAAGTGTCAGATGTTTGGTCTTCCTCTTCACTTTGTGTTCCCTTTTGTTGGACCTTAAGATACCCATCAGAAAACATTTAAAAACATGAATGTTTTAAAGACAAACACAGCAGAATAACAGATTATCTGAACAGATAGTATCCTGCATCAGAATAGGGGTGATGAAATTTTCACAAACCCTACATAGGTATGCTATGTTTATACTTTACAGTGAAATTTGTATAATTATATTTTCTTCGAGCCTTCCTTCCATTGTAATGGAACTTTGGTAGTTTATCCTCTTAAAAAGTGTGATGCATCCTGGTGATCTTTTATCTTCTTCTTTGATCTTCTTCATATTGTTCCCTGCTATAAGTACCAATAACTTGCAATATTATCAACTGTCAATATACAGTAGCAGAGTACATTGTGCTTTTCATATTTATTTTCTTATTTTGCTTTGGACAATGCATATTTCATTTTTTTTTGGTTTGCTTTACACAACAGAGTGCAACTTGGATATAGAATGAACCAAGAATGTGGAATAATTTTGTTGCTCAATAACATTTGTTTTTTTCTGTTACTTTCTATGATGTAGTGAATATTATATGTTGTTTAAAGAGCTTTCTTTAATAAGTAAAAAGGTAACCCCTCTCCTAGGCTCGTTGCATTAAAACTGTGCCTGTATCTTTCATTTTGCACTAGATTATATATATATATATATATATATATATATATATATATATATATATATATATATATATATATATATATATATATATATATATATATATATATAAAATCTGTTTCTCTACCCTGAAATGGCTTTTAGCATAAGAGAGGAAAGATTTTAGATTTTTGTCTCCTGCCACACAGATATGACAGATCAAAAAACTGCAAAGCTGGAAACTTTTGAGACAGGAGGTAGGGATTAAAACCTCAAATATACTAGCAGATCTTTTTTTTTTTTGAAAATAGACTTTGTCAAAAGTATTAGGTTCTTATTCCTGTATAAACTGTGTATAATAAAAATGCTTAGCAAGAAATTGTAGCATTGCTACAAAGCGTTACTTTAAATACATATACTGTATGTAGGCATTGCACTCTCCTCTTTAGCATGTGGAACTGGTAATAATAGAACATTCTTAGAGGAGTAATGTCACAAGCTGTTTTTTCAGTCATCTTTCACCTGAAATAACTCTTCAAACATCACTCTACAAAGTCAATCACAAGTGAAATTGTTATTTAATGATAGTGTTGATATCCTTGCCAATAATCACGCATAGAGTTCTCACCCCAGGTGGCTCAAAAACTTACAACCCCTTTTTTTCAGTGCCTTATCTATTAGAGCATTGAGACTTTACTATTTGACATCTCTCAAAGACACAAAGTACAAAAAAAAACCATGGTATATAGTATTTACAGCACAGTTTTTAAAAAAAAGTATTCTGGTAAATGAGTTTGGCCATTGTTAGCAATACATCAAAACAAAATTGAACAATAATAATGCATTATTACATAGGATTATCAGGATTCAATTTTAGTTTTTGTTTGCAGCAATTTTATGTATTACTTATCTTCACACCGGCAAACACATTAAATATTATTCTAAGAAACAGAAAATAACCAAATGTTTAACAGGCAATGTAAAGAATTGTAACAGAGAAATGTCCTTATTTTTATAGGACATGCTACTCAACATGCAGTTTTAAGGGCAGAATGTGGATATGTGGATAGTCAAAAGGTAAACATTTCCCTTATTTCTGTATTTTTTTTTATAAATAAATAATAGTTCTTGAAAATGTATGCAAGAAAGTATTTTGCTACATCTCCTTGATAAAAATAACCCAAATTGGTGTATATTATTTAGCCTGTGTGAAAGTTATGGAAACTATGGTGTATATATATATATATATATATATATATATATATACAGGGAGTGCAGAATTATTAGGCAAGTTGTATATTTGAGGATTATTTTTTTTATTGAACAACAACCATGTTCTCAATGAACCCAAAAAACTCATTAATATCAAAGCTGAATATTTTTGGAAGTAGTTTTTAGTTTGTTTTTAGTTTTAGCTATTTTAGGGGGATATCTGTGTGTGCAGGTGACTATTACTGTGCATAATTATGAGGCAACTTAACAAAAAAAAAATATATACCCATTTCAATTATTTATTTTTACCAGTGAAACCAATATAACATCTCAACATTCACAAATATACATTTCTGACATTCAAAAACAAAACAAAAACAAATCAGTGACCAATATAGCCACCTTTCTTTGCAAGGACACTCAAAAGCCTGCCATCCATGGATTCTGTCAGTGTTTTGATCTGTTCACCATCAACATAGCGTGCAGCAGCAACCACAGCCTCCCAGACACTGTTCAGAGAGGTGTACTGTTTTCCCTCCTTGTAAATCTCACATTTGATGATGGACCACAGGTTCTCAATGGGGTTCAGATCAGGTGAACAAGGAGGCCATGTCATTAGTTTTTCTTCTTTTATACCCTTTCTTGCCAGCCACGCTGTGGAGTACTTGGACGCGTGTGATGGAGCATTGTCCTGCATGAAAATCATGTTTTTCTTGAAGGATGCAGACTTCTTCCTGTACCACTGCTTGAAGAAGGTGTCTTCCAGAAACTGGCAGTAGGACTGGGAGTTGAGTTTGACTCCATCCTCAACCCGAAAAGGCCCCACAAGCTCATCTTTGATGATACCAGCCCAAACCAGTACTCCACCTCCATCTTGCTGGCGTCTGAGTCGGACTGGAGCTCTCTGCCCTTTACCAATCCAGCCACGGGCCCATCCATCTGGCTGATCAAGACTCACTCTCATTTCAGCAGTCCATAAAACCTTAGAAAAATCAGTCTTGAGATATTTCTTGGCCCAGTCTTGACGTTTCAGCTTGTGTGTCTTGTTCAGTGGTGGTCGTCTTTCAGCCTTTCTTACCTTGGCCATGTCTCTGAGTATTGCACACCTTGTGCTTTTGGGCACTCCAGTGATGTTGCAGCTCTGAAATATGGCCAAACTGGTGGCAAGTGGCATCTTGGCAGCTGCACGCTTGACTTTTCTCAGTTCATGGGCAGTTATTTTGCGCCTTGGTTTTTCCACACGCTTCTTGCGACCCTGTTGACTATTTTGAATGAAACGCTTGATTGTTCGATGATCACGCTTCAGAAGCTTTGCAATTTTAAGAGTGCTGCATCCCTCTGCAAGATATCTCACTATTTTTGACTTTTCTGAGCCTGTCAAGTCCTTCTTTTGACCCATTTTGCCAAAGGAAAGGAAGTTGCCTAATAATTATGCACACCTGATATAGGGTGTTGATGTCATTAGACCACACCCCTTCTCATTACAGAGATGCACATCACCTAATATGCTTAATTGGTAGTAGGCTTTCGAGCCTATACAGCTTGGAGTAAGACAACATGCATAAAGAGGATGATGTGGTCAAAATACTAATTTGCCTAATAATTCTGCACTGCCTGTATATATATATATATAATTCGAAAATTGATCAATCCTGACGTGCTGATGTCCTATCTCATTTCCTGAGGCCCTAAAAAATTTAGTTAAGAGTTAAGTTAAGAAATTAAATGCAATGGGCCAGATTCAGGTAGGACTTACGCCGACGTATCTCGAGATACGCCACGTAAATGTAAATGTGCGCCACCGTATCTATGCGCCGTACCCACAGAACTAGATACGCCTGAAAATAGGCTTCTCCCGACCGACGTATCTTTTCTCTGCCGGCATATCGTAGGCGCATATTTATGCCGAACGTATCTGGCGCACCCATTGATTTCGTATGCAAATGAGGGAGATACGCCGATTCCCGAACATACGCGTGTCCGGCGCAGGCTACGCGCGGTGCGCGCAAGTTGTACGCCTGGCCTAAAGTTACCCCTCATAAAAGCAGGGGTAACTTTGCACCAGACTTGCACAAGTCAGCTGGAGAGTAGCTTCAGCAGCACCGTTACGGACGAGCTGAGCAACCACACTTGCAGGACAACACATGGCAGCCGTGGTCCTAGCACTGCTAATGGACCCACCGCCATGTAGGAGGGCACGGGAGAGGATATACCGAATGTCTTTGGCATGGGGGAATCAGAGGTGTATCGCATCTTCAGATTTAGCCCTGATGCCATCCTGGAATTAGCCACAGCCCTGCATGATGACATCACCAGCAAGACACATCGCTCACATGCAGTGCAGCCACTGGTCAAGGTACTGGCAACATTCCATTTCCTTGCAAGTGGATCTTTTCAGCGTTCAAGTGGAGTAGTGTCTGGGATGTCACAATCCACCATGAGCATATTGCGTGCAGCAGGTTGTCTCCGCAATCCTCAGATGCATGTCCCACCACATCATCAAACCCACCCATGAGCATCTGCGGCAGAAGACAATGCAGGATTTCTACGAAATTACAGGATTCCCGCGCACCGTGGGGGCCATTGATTGCACCCATGTGGCACTACGGCCCCCCCGTGCCACAAAGCACATATTCCGCAATCGGAAGCAGTGGCATTCCATCAACGTACAGGTGATAGCCGATGCACAATGCCTCATATGGCACGTCCGTGCCAAACACCCAGGGTCCAGCTATGACAGCTACATATACCGTCAAAGCACCATCCCAACAGAATTTGAACAGAACGTGTACGGGAACAGCTGGCTGGTTGGTGAGTGACATGGGAGTCAGGCATGACTGTCCGACCCCATGATGCAGACATCACGAGGGGCACATGCACGACAAACATCCTCCTGTCTTTTCCCTTCCAGGTGATGCGACATATGCACTTGGGCCCCATCTCACGACTCCATTCTGGAATCCAGAAACCAGAGGAGAGAGAAAATACAATGCTGCACACATACGTACCCGTGCAGTGGTGGAGCGCAGATTTGGCCTCCTGAAGTCCCGTTTCCGATGCCTGCATAATTCCGGGGGTACCCTGTTGTATTCCCCAAACTTTGTGTGCCAGATCATCGGTGCATGTTGCATGCTGCACGCTGCACAACTACGCCATGAGAAAGGGCCTGGAGATTGTAACGTCTCACGAACAATTTTGCACTAAATACAATTGTGCTTCTTTCCCAGTTAACTCTCATCCGTTACTTCCTTCCCAAACCTTCTTCCTGAAGAGTCTCACTTGAAGTTCAACTATAGTGACTTCCTGTTAAGCTGCTGGGCGGCCTATTTAAGCTCCTAGCACTAACCAGGAAGTGTTCCTTTATTTTGGCTGACACAACGCCTCTGTCGGTTGGGTATCCAGACGCACCTGCTTTGAACTTCAGCTTCCTGACCTGGACCAGGAGTCTTCACTGCCTGCTTCACCAGCCTTACCCGTCTGGACCCTTGGAGCCTGACCTTGTGCCTGTATCATTCACTTCAGTATCGCAAGTACCCTGATGTTGTTATGCATTGCTATCCTATGAACTGCCCTGCCTGCTAATTATGTATGCTAGCTATACCAGGAATTGCTTCAGCCATAGTCTCTCTATGTTTGGTACTTCTAATAAGGATCCTGCCATGATTTCTACATTCTAAATCACCAAATATAAATGGAAGTCTTGCATGCCTACGTACCTCCTTCTCAAATGTTATTTTGTACACATATACTACCTATTACTTTGAGGACTTTGCTGTTAAGGTTATTTACATGCCACACATGCTCGGCTACTTCTGCATTTAACTAGTATCAGTTCTACCTGGACTTTATACTTATTTGTTTGAGTTTTCACTGGCTCCTATGAAGGAATATGCGCCATGTTTCTTGACTGAGACTGTGATGGTAGGATTCCAAACTCTCTGCACACAAGAGAGTGAAACCTGGGTCCGAAACTGAGTAGTCTCCGCAGTTGAGATCCTAACTCTCAAATAATATCCGGCATAACGTTACAGAGATTTACATACGTGATGACCTGACCCCCGAACCACAAAGTCCCCCCCTAACCGAGGCTACCCCGTCTGCTGAGGGAACAGCAGTCAGGAGATGCCTCGTGGTAGGCATGTTTGCACGTTAAACACACACATTCATCATGGCACAAGGAGAATGCATGCATGCACACCACTGTGGTCCCTAGCTCACACACACCACATCCACATCACATTGGATTAACCCAAGTCCACCATGCAGGACTTGGGAGCAGCAACGCCGCGCCAAGGCTCCAATTATGTCGCTGACCATTCATACCACATTCACACGGTCGTGGGGATAACTTCTCCCCGACGACCGAGGGTGACACCCCTTACTGGCAGGAGTATCACCCCCACATTCACACACCAGTCACACTGTAGCCTGCACTACTGATCATGTGCAGTATTCAAAAAAAAAACGCTCCTTACCGGAGCTGAAATAATAAAACTCCTCACCGGAGCTGAAATAAAAATAAAACTCCTCACCGGAGCTGACATAAAAAAAAACACCCACTCAATTGCCCCGTTGTGGGCTCCGCCTGGTGCCACGCCTCTGGGTCCTCACTTGCCTGGGGGCAACTTCAGGTGGGGGTGGGGCATCATCAGGAGACTCCTCCTCAAGTCTGCCACTCCTGGCAGGTTCTGGCTGCCTGCCCTCCAACGCCACCGCTATGCGGGTGAGCACCGCGGTGGTCTCTGCGTGCATCCGCAGCTGGCGGGTGGTGGTCTGATGTTGCTGCCGCCTCATGTGCCTCGCCTCCGCCATATTGGCCTTTACAGCCACTGTGAGGCTCTTGACCTCAGTCACCAGGTGGGAGGTCATGGCTTGCAGCTCCCCAACACAGGTGACAACTGCTGCACAATTGGCACTGATATCCTGCAGACAGTCTGGTATCTGTGCCGAGGAGGCCAGGCTGTCTGCGAGACGCTTCATGTCCCAGGCAACAGCACCCACATGCTGGGTCTGGCGGGCCTGATCCCTCGCAAGGGTTTCCTGAATGGCCTCAGGAACACCCCTGTTTTTTCTTGTTCCTTCCTGGGGGCAGGAGGGTGAGGATGGTACCCTGATGGTGGAGGAGGGTTGGGAGGGTTCACTGATGAGGGAGGAGGGTTGAGAGGGTCCCCTGATGGGGGAGGAGGGTTGAGAGGGTTCACTGATGGGGGAGGAGGGTTAGGAGGGTTCAGGGATGGTGGGATTTTCATCCAGGATATATATAACGCGTCCTCCAGGTCCCCATGCTCCTCCTCTACTTCCTCCAGGGGAGAGGTATGGGCACTCTCATCCCTGGATGGCGTGGGTCGCCCTGCAGCCGACCATGGCCCAGCTCCCTCCAGCACATCTGTGGATGACACAAAGCCTTCACATGTTGGTGGACCCACATACTTGTCACATGTTCCCTTCCACCCCCTCACATGCTACACACCGTATAGGAGATAAAAAACACTTACCTGTCTTCAAGGCCTGGTCTCCAGAGTCGAACCCCTCCATGCCCTCCACCTTCTCATGCTGCAGGCATTGGGCGATCATCTCATCCTCCGGGGTCAACCGCACAGTACAGGCTGGTCCTCCTCCCGTGCCCCTGGCATGCCTCCTTATTGCACCCAGCTTTTCATGGACCTTACGTTTGAGATCATTGATCTTCTTTTGGATATCCTGGGGGGTCCTGGTCCCATTGCCCACGGCACTGACCTGCCAGCTGAGCTCCATCAGGATCTCCTTCTTTCTCGCCTTGATGGTCTGGTGACTGAGGGCACCATGGAGGTACTTGTCATGTGCCACTATGCCAGCAACAATAATAGCCCTCTCCTACGGGCTAAAGTTTTTCTTCCTCCGATCCTTCTTGTCTGTATTTGCAGCAGCCGCCATCGCTTTGCAAAAGTACTTTCCCTAAGGGGGAAAAAAAAACATGTTGTACTTTTGCGCCAGACGGGCGCATGTCTGGGCGTATTTATAGGCTCGGCGTATCCCAGGAATTTGGGCCGGCATAGTTGTGAGCATGCGCACAGGGGAGCGATCATACGTCCACTTCACTGTGCATGCTCCGTTCAGGATACGTCGGGCGTATATCACTACTCCACGTTCTGACCATCATTTGCATAAGGTCACACCCACTTACACTGGCTTACGCCGACGAAATTAAGTTATGCCGGCGCAACGTTCGGAGCAAGTGCTTTGTGAATACTGTACTTGCCTCTCTGAGTTACGTCGGCGTAGCGCATATGAGATGCGCTACGCCGGTATAAAGATGCGCCAATCTACCTGAATCTACCCCAATGTTTTTTTATGTTTTACTTACTGTCACCAGAGCAGTACAATGTCAACATATGACTGGTGTGGCAATGATCAGAGACACTGACTTGTGACATTATGTAAAACATACAATGACCAGAGCAGCACAGTGGCATTATACTACTCTGGGGAGATGATAAGGATACATTTTTACTTTGATTGCTTATTACAGTTATTATCTGATCACTGTTATAAGCCATCATTTTTATGTATGGCATGAATTCAAGTGCTATTGTGTACTATTGTGATAGCTGTAACAGTCTACAGCTATCAAATGGTACAGGTCCACTGTGATTGGACCCGTTATCATGTGGTCACTGTGACCAATCACAGACATCACAATAGTGACTATGAATTGTGTACAATTGATTGTCACAGTGATCACATGGTACCAGGACCAGCCAAGTACAACAGTCTGTTATCCTTTGTGTCCATTGGATGACAGATTGTACCACTGAGCAATGGCTAGGGCATGCACCTGGAGTATATCATATGACATCAACCCAGGATTGGGAAGCTCTCATCAGCTGTCATTTAACAGTAGGCCAGGTGGGAAGTGGTTAAATGTTTAAGCCAAGCTGGCAAAAATGAACTGTTTCCATCACTAAAAACATTTTTTTATATATATAGCTAATAATGGCTACTGAAATTGGAATATTGTCATGGAATATTAGAGGGATTAAGAACCCTATTAAGAAAAGTACTATGTTCAATAAAATGCTCCAGCATGATTCTTTGATTGTTTGTCTGCAGGAAACACACTTAAAGGGGTGTTCCGGGCAGACAAATAAAATAAAATTAAAAGCCAGCAGCTACACATACTGCAGCTGCTGGCTTTTAATAAATGGAGACTTACCTGTCCTGTTGTCCCTCGATGTTGGCACCGCAGCTGATGTTTCCCATCAGCTGTCACCGGAGAGGGGGAGGAATCTGATGAGCGAAAGTTCCGCTTTAACTAAGGATACTGTTATCTTATTACAGAATACAAAGGTACCCTAACCAATATCACTCTGTATACTCAGCTTATGCAAAAGGAACAAGAATATTAATTTCTTCAAAGGTTACATTTTTCGGCAGGCACCGCAGCTGATGTTTCCCATCAGCTGTCGGGTGCTGCCGTCGCTATTGCGGGTAAGGTAACCTTTTCGGCTTTACGCCGGGAACCCTACTGTGCATGTGCGAGGCCCTGCTCCTCTCTCCTATTAGTCCGGTGGCCAGGGGAGGAGGAGGGAGCCCCGTGGTGACGTCACAGCCGCATTACAGCCATGGCCGGACTCCCGGAAGGTGACAGGTATCCTGTCCCCCCTCCCCCGAAAGGTGCCAATTGTGGCACCGGAGAGGGGGAGGAATCTGATGAGCGAAAGTTCCACTTTAGGGTGGAGCTCCGCTTTAACTAAGGATACTGTTATCATATTACAGAATAAAAAGGTACCCTAACCAATATCACTCTGTATACTCAGCTTATGCAAAAGGAACAAGTATATTAATTTCTTCAAAGGTACATTTTCCGGCAGGCAAGTAATGCTAGACTCACAGGGCAAGTTTGTCTTGTTGGTAGGAACATTATTTTCTATGCAATATATTTTGTGTTTCAATAGTATATATTAAAGAATTTTCCATACAAGGATACAGGAAAATAATCTTAACAGTTCGTTGTAAAATAATAATCCAACACAGTGAGAACATATCAACACAGTCCTGTTAAAAGCGGTAAACAAGTGCAAAAATCGAGCCTGGGTCCATCAGTACGTTAATAGGGCTAAACCTGGCCCATTACTTCTAGGACCCACATCCCACCAAAAGTCCCAGTTCCCACAGGAGGTCCACCCACCCCCAAGGGCCACCCCCCCACCCAAACAAAAAAGGGGGGAGCCTGGCCCCCAGGCTGCACAGGCCCCAAACCAACCAGCACAAACTCACAACGATCATACAAAATCATATAAAATATAGATAGTGAAGTATAAGAAAAAGAGCAGAGGGATGAAATGAATGTCAAAGAAAGGCAGAGAAAAGAATGGAGAGGAACAGAGAGAGGGAGGGGGGGGACAAAGGAGCCCCGGCTCAGCACCCAAGCGCATACACTACAGATAAGCTAAATTGCGATTCACTTAGGATTGTTCATTAGGTATTCAATCCATGGGTCCCACACTCTGTGAAATAATTTCATTTTGTCCTGCATTAATGCTGTTAATCTTTCGTTCAACATCAACCAAGTGAGTTTACCTTTAAACTGTTCAAATGGGAGAGCAGCAGACCTCCAATTTCTGGCGATTGTTATCTTTGCAGAAATAAATATGAATGATAGAAGACCGCCTACAAGATCTTGAGGCCTCAAGAACTCTGCCTCCCAGTAACGCTTGCTTTGCTGACTTTTGCAAATTAATTTAAGTGAGCGAGTAGAGAAAATTATAAACTCGAATCCAGAACCTTCTAACCTTGGGGCACGTCCACCATATATGATAAGCAGTGCCAATCTGACCACATTCTCTGAAGCACTGGGGGGATGCCCCTGGTACAAAGGTAGCCAACCTAGCTGGCACCATATACCATTGAAATAGAACCTTGTAATTAGCCTCTATTATTGAGGTATTGATGAGTGATCGAGAATCTGTATCCGCTATCGAGTACCACTCGTCCAGGTCTAAAGCTTCCTGTAGATCTTTTTCCCCATTGAATCATATAGTTCAGCTTCCTCGATTTTCCCATCAACAGCATATAAATAGAGGAAATATGACCCTTCATCTTATCATATTGAGAACAAACGTTCCATGGGTGTAAGTGTTGTTAAGTCATTCTTACGGGCCAAAGTTTGTATATAATGAAAAATCTGAGTGTATCTATAGCTCTCTATTAAAGGCATATCATACTTATCCATCATAGTCCATTCTGACAACATACCCCTATGATCATAAAAGTCAGCTATACGCAGTAGACCCTTATTGGTCCACCACTCGCAAAAGGAATGAGGCCCGGGGTGAATGCTCTATTTTTCAACAGCGGTGCCAGAGGTGAATGGGGAGATTTCAAACATTGGGATCTCGAGACTCGATCCCATAATTCTAGTGAGAAGGACAAGGAAGGGCATAATATCAGTAGTCTCTCTTTAAGCGGAAGCCACATAATGTGAGAAACAGGTCTTGGGCGTGCTGAGAATGGAATCTAGCGAGTTGCGCTAACTGAGCAGCATGGAAATATTTGTATGCAATGTATTTTGGGCTCTAGTTATATCCCTCCACCATATAATAGTGAAGTAATGTGACTGATAGGTTTATTCATTTGAGATAATCCAGGGAGCCCCTTGTTGATTATGGGGGATTTTAATAACATATGTAATCCTAGAATGGATAGATATTCAGCATGCCCTAATATCGTCACTACTTTTTATAGATATATTCAGGAACTGGGACTGCAGGATATATGGCGTCTTAAGAACCCATTTTCTAACGAATACTCCTGTTGTTCTAGCACCTACCAGACCTAATCAAGAAATGATATGTCCTTGGGTACAGATTAAGTTCTTTCCTGGGTCTCTCATATTCAATACCTAACCAGAAGTCTATCAGATCATTCATCTATAGTTGTAATTTTAGATAAAATAAAAGGACCAGGTGGCAGGTTGCTGCTTTTGGTTTAAAGTTTTGCATCAGGAGGACTCAACAAGTCTCAACTCAACGAGTCAGACTTTTGCTAATTTTTTTTTCACATTAACGATAACTCAGCTTCACCACAGGTGGTATGGGATACCATGAAAGCATTTTTGAGGGGAGTCTTTCTCAAAGCCATACTGTAAGTGTTTACAAAAAAAATAGTTTACAAAAAAACGGGAATCCCTGTTAGCAGCCGAAGCGCAGCAGAAAGAAGCTCAGTATATTCAGGATCCTACTCCCTCTAATCCTGGGATTTGGAAGGATGTACAATTATTATATAGACAGGCATCGATGACCAAGGCTGCACGGTCTGGCTTTTTGTTCAGATGCCGTAGTTTTGAGGAAGGGGAAAAATCAGGTAGAATGTTATCTGTAATTGCAAAGTCTCAAGAAAATACTACATTTATCTCTGCTATTCGTATAGCTGGGGGAGATATTTCTCAGGATCAGAACGAAATACTGATAGCATTTATTACTTTTTATAGTAATACCAAAATAAAGTTAGATATTCTAAGACAAGTCTTAAGGAATTTTTAGATCCATTAAAACTCCCTACTCTCTCTCTGTAAATTGTACACTGGAACTTAACACCCCTCTGACCCTAGAGAAACTTGTCAAGGCAGTATCAGACAGCCCAAATGATAAGACCCGGGTACTGATGGTCTACAAAAGGGGGGAGGTATTGCTTATTTTTAAAGGGGGATTTCAGATTTTGATAAGCTTCTTTCTCACAGATCCCCACACCCACTGGCCAGGGTTTTATGGAAGGAGCCTTTGTCCTCATTGAAATTGCAAAGTTCTTTACAAAGGGTTCCCCCTTGCAAGGTACCCCTACGTCTGAGGCATGTGGTCTGATATGGTTCAGGAGAAGGGCACACACTTCCTCTCCTTTTGTTTGCATGAGGATTCCTGTCAGGACCAGGATCTGAACCCACAGACTCTGCTGTGTCTTGAAGTTGCCCTTCTTGCTGAGCTACCTGGGATATTGTTTAGCACCATGGCTGATCCTTTGGACAATTCTGCCTTGTGCCTTGTTTCTGGTAAACCTTGAACTCCTTGCTCCTCCTATGAAATTCCTATTTAGGCCATGCCTTTACACTTCCTGTTTGCCAGATTATCATGCTCTTCTCTAGTCAGTATCTTGCTCTTGTCTCTTCTGCTGCCATCTGTATTTTCACTAATACTCATTACCAACCTTGGCTTGTTGCTTGACTATGCTTCTGCATGATCCCAACCTGCAATAATTTATGATCCCAACCTGCAAACATTTATTACTAACCTTTGGCTTGTTCCTCAACTACACTTCTGATTGATCCCTACTTGCTATATCTGCTACTGGATCACAGCTTGCTCACCACCTGGTACTAACATGCAGCAAAACCCATTCACACCCTTAGGAGCTCTGGTGAATACTGGTTAGTGCTACAATAAAAATTACACAAAGAAAAAAAATGCAATTTAAAACTTATGGAAAATGTAATTTTATTGTTGACTTTTTGTTAGGGAGGCTTTTGGAGGTGTCTGGTTGGCTGTGTGTCATTTGGCATAATTGTAAAACTCCTCTCACTTTTAAAAGCCAGTACTTAAAAAAAAAAAAAAACACTTTTGCCAGCCAAATGGAATACATTTTTTTTTGCACGTGTACAGCTTCATAAGGGCAGTGAACCCTATGCTATTCTTTACAACACTTTGCCTATTAGCCCGAAAAATTTACCTTTTTGAATCAGCACCTCTCTCTTTCAGTGGAGTTCAGGTTCAGCATCCAAACATCTTCAAACTCTGCTTGAACTGAATCCAGGGCAGTTTGGCTCATCCCCAATGAAAAAGTGCAGTCATGTGAAGTTTGCCAAAAGGAACTGAAAAGCTTGTTTAGCCCTGATACACACCAGTGCGATTTGTTATGCGACTTGACAGTTCACCCCATTCATGACTCTAGTCGCAGCGACTTTGAAAAAGGTTCCTGCACTATTTCTGTGTGACTGGCATTGACATTTGTTAAATTAAGTTGCACAGATATTATCAAGCTGCACATGAAATTGCACTGCTTTGAAGTCGCACTGAAGCAGCACAATGTCAAAACTGCACTGGTGTGAACCAGGGCTTAATGATCCAAACCCTTCAAACAGAAGGTATTCACATGTCTCATTTTTTGTACTCCCCTTGGCTAACTTTACATCTGAATGGCTTTGCAGCGGGGGGCATGTCAGGACAAGTCTGATCGTGATCATTGTAGGAGAGCACACTGAGAGCTAGAGAACTGACCACGATGTGTTCTTCTGCTTAGTATAGTCAGTTTTTAATAGGAAATCAGAGAAACTCGCAGGAACACCAGGGGTTTCACATAAAGCAAACAATACAAAGAGAACAGGATACTATCTCATACAAGTACATGACCCACCAGGCGCATATCAGAAATATGAAGTGTAAGGACTCATTTACACATGCTTTGTCTTCAACACACATTAACCACTTCAGGCCTGGGCCAATTCTGACACATGTAAAAATCCTAATTTGTTTGCTCGAAAATTACATAGAACCCCCAACATTATATATGTTTTTTTAGGAAAGACCCTAGAGAATACAATGGCAGTCATTGCAACTTTTTATCTAACATGATATTTGCGCAGCAATTTTTCAAATGCGTTTGTTTGGAAAATGCTTTAAAAAAAAAACAATAATGTTAGCCCAATTTTTTTTTCAGAATGTGAAAGATGAAGTTACGCCGAGTAAATAGATACCCAATATGTCACACTTTAAAATGACACACGCTGGTGGAATGGCACCAAATGTCGGTACTTAAAAAAAAACATAGGCGACGCTTACATTTTTTACTGGTTACATTATTTGAGTTACAGAGGTCTAGAGCTATAATTATTGCTCTCGCTCTAACGTTCGCGACGACACCTCATATGTGTGTTTTGAACACCGTTTTCATATGTGGGCGGGACTTACGTATGCGTTCGCTTCTGCATGCGAGCACACGGCGGACAGGGGCACTTTACATTTTTGTATCGTTAATTTTACTTTTTTTTTTTTTTTTACACTTTAAAAATATATATATATATATATATTTTGATCACTTTTATTCCTATTACAAGGAATATAAACATCCCTTATAATAGGAATATGACATGACAGGACCTCTTTACAGTGAGATATGGGGTCAATAAGACCCCACATCTCACCACTAGTCTGGGAAGACTAAAACAAAAAAAAAGATCACCGCTTCACAACCGAAGCGGCACAGTTTTTTTTTAATGCAGAGGCCGGGGGCGTGACGTCATAACATTGTGCACGGCCTCCGACCATCATATAGACTCCGGCGACCATCTGGGCCAACATCCGGGGCCGGCGGATCCTGTCACCTATTCACCGATCGCACAGGTGAGTCGGTAGAAGCACCGGAGGGCGGCGGGGGGGGAACGTCCCCTTCCGATGCCCGTAAGAACGATCAAGCAGCGGAACAGCTGCTATGATTGTTCTTATGGTGCATGGAATCACCTCATGAAACAGGAAATATCTGAATGATGCCTGTAGCTGCAGGCATAATTCAGATATACCGCCACAAAGCCCAGAACGTCATATGACATCCTCCGGGCGCCAAGTGGTTAAAGCGCCTACCGCTTCAACATATTTCATGATGTGTTATTGATGCTTCGGTGGTTCTTTGATGAAGCTTTTGTGGTTCTTCAGTAAGACTTCAATGATGCTTCAGTGAAGCTTTAGGGATGCTTAGGTGATGCTCTTTTGAAGCTTTGTTGAAGCTTGGCAGGTGAAGTGTGTGTGTATATATCTCATACCTGCAATTTCTCCAAAGCAAAGCTAAAGGTGAATTAAAGCCTCTCAGAAGCTTTATGTGCTTCAAGCGAGCTTTGCCATAGACTTCTATGGGGACTTTGAATATGCTTTGAAGCACTACTTAAGCTACATGGGGTATCATTTTTAAAGCAAAGCTGAAGCAAAAAACAAAGAAAATGCAAGGTATGAACAGGACTGTAAGCTAACCATTTTATTTAGGGACAGGGGCTTTGACTGGTATTCAGAGAGCTTTAACAAACCCTGTCCGAAACCTTGTTTTGAAGCAAGTGTAAATTAGCCCCAAGGGTAACAAACGATTTTTGAAGGGAAATGGGCTATTTAAGGCTAATTATTGTAAACTAAAGACCAATAAGGTGTTAAAGAGAGACACGTTTTTTTTTTTTTTTTTACTTATCAGATTGCTATAACTGGATAATAATCTGCAGATTATCCCTTTCTTTAATCAGTAGATGACTGAAACAGAGTACTTGCTAGAGTAACAATGTACTGTACCTTAGTATCTCTCTATTTCCCTTCTGAACAGTAAAAATACAGAATCATACTGTCTTTTTTTATAGTAGCATCTGCTAGAGCTGCAGCACTTACACAGCAAATCCTGGATTTTATTTTAAGAGCTGAGTATTGCCAGTAAGTAGGAAGGGAGGCATGGCATCAGGGCAGGAGGACTAGAAATGCTACACAGTAAACACACAATACACACATTTTCACAATATATCTGTGACCATACCAGGGTGATGTCAAAATCAGAGTAAATCCCCATTGAGAGCAAGTGTCAGGATGCCAAAGCCAAACTGCACATTGAGACTGGATATGATGTCAGGTTCTTTCGGGGTAGTTTGCCCTTGGTGTCACAACACCTGCTCTCAAGACATTGGTTGAAGTTATTCTTTTAAGTAGTTTAAAAATCACTTTCTATGCAGTTATTTTTTATTTATTTTTTGTTATTAACCATTTTTTTAAATAAAGGATTATTACTGTTTAAAATACATATACTTCAGTTTAAAGCATAGTTGATTGGAAACAATGATAATGACCCTAAAATAATAGAAATCACATAAATGATTGAAAAGCGATTGTTATTGGGTCACCAAAGATTAATTTAAAATGCAGCTATATTAAGAGTATTATGACACACTTATGCTCTGTTGAGGCTCATTAATTCATTCATTAATTTGCACTATTTCAAACTTTAATTTGCATTACGCAAAGACAGTCCATTAATTTAGAATGGGCTACCAACATATGGCAATGGAAGGAAAACTGGACCTACATCTTTTATTCAATGTTTACATTGTGGTGCGGCAGCATTGGCACCTATTTGCTTGTGCGTCAAAATAGAATAACGCAGCCCTCACCCAAGATTCACACATTTTTCTAATTGAAATTTGGGTGCATAATGTAACCTTCACTGATAGTGAGTCAATCACTATCATTTAAAATACACACACTGGGAAGTGTCACCTGCAGTAAATACTTAGTGAATGTAAGGCCGAGTACTCACGAGCAGACATGTCCGATGAAACCGGTCCGCGGACCGTTTTCATCGGACATGTCTGCCCGGGGACTGCCCGGGGACTTCTGTTCGATGGCCGTACACACCATCGAACAGAGGTCCGCGCGTAAACAATACGCGGGGCGTGTCCGCGGTGTCGCCGCGTCATTGACGCGGTGTCGCCGCGACAATGACACGGCGACGTGGGCGGCCTGCCTTTAAAAGGCTTCCACGCATGCGTCGAAGTCATTCGACGCATGCGAGGGATGGCGGGCGGCAGGACATGTACGGTAGGTCTGTACAGACGACCGTACATGTCCGGCCGGACAGGTTTCCAGCGGACTGTTTTAAAGCAAGTCCAGGAAACAGTTGTCTGCTGGAAACCTGTCCGATCTGTCCCAAAATGGTCCGCTCGGGCCTACACACGGCCAAACATGTCTGCTGAAAATGGTCCGTGGACCAGTTTCAGCAGACATGTTTGGTCGTGAGTACAGGGCCTGATATTCACTTCTTTATAAACATATTCCATACTGTTTTCACCTTTTAAATAAAGGTTATTCATGTGCAAAATGCAACAATCTCTATTTTTCAGCTGTGCAATGTCAAGAGTCTTCCCTCACTGTAAATGTGCTAACTGAAAAAATATTGTTACATGTCTGTTTAAAAGCATGATAAAGACATTTGTTTGCCAAACTTCAGATCCACCTTTGTTAAATAAAGGAACAAAACAATTATTTCTTCATTTAATTCTATACAGTATACTGGTGGGACTATGCTGCTGTTTCTTTAATACTTCATCACAATATGACATTTTCATTTTCCAGTGAGTATGATTAATACTGCAGGAAAATTATTTATCACAAATAATAATTCATAAGATGCATCATTCTTAAAATCACTCAGCAAAAATTATTGTAACTGCTGATATTTTACTTAAATTGAATAATTAACATTTTATCATTATTACCTTATCTATTTCCCATCCAAAGAGATACAGTATGCAGAAAAAATCCAGCATTGTGTCCACTACATTTCAAAGACATGTTGGTCTCTTGACTGAATGATGCTAAAGTAGGTAATCTATATTCAGAAATGGCTTCTGAGTATTGTGGTTAATTTTTTTCTTGCATAATTATACAGAGGTGTAGAAATAGCAGAAAATAGGTAGCAACTTCCTTATTATTGTAGTTTAGGACATTTTCTTGTCTTTCTTGTTTAAGTGTCTTTGTTTAATCGTCTACTAATTTACACTTTTAGGTTGTGGATAAATGTTCTTAGCTCATGCTCCAAAAGCCTTTCAACATGTGAATTTCGAAATATTGTTTCTCAAATGTATTAAAATATATATTTATTTAGCCAGTGTTTACCAAGTAACCAATGGTGTACAGTATATCTATTAATATCAAGTGCCCTCTGAAGATTATTGTCAGTACTGTTTGAATATTAGACATGTGCATTCGTTTTCGTCCGAATGCATTTTCGTTCTAACAAACGATAACGAAAGCACAGAATACTGAAAGATCCGACATAAACAAATGCTTTATTTTCGTTGCGGTCGAATGTGCCTAACCTTAACTCTATTATTCTACATAAAGTCTTTTTCTTCTTTTTCTTCTTTTTCCTCCATATGTTTCTCAAACAATCCATTTTGTTTTATTTGTAATAGCAGAGGAGAGACTGAATACCATCTCAGCAACTGGCATCAGGGGAATACTAATTTCTAGTCAATGCTAGCTGTTGGGAGACACCCACTGATGGACACCTGAACTACAATCTTTCAGTCCAGAAACTTGACTTCCACCAGCATGTATTGTAGCTCCTAACAGTTCCCTCCTCTAAGAAGCAGCCTCAGTTATACAAGTCCAAATCAGAGATCCACCTGTCGAATAAGTCCAAAGAGGAAATTTGTGTACCCATACCACTGGGGTCTGGCAACTGACTAGGTGCCTGGTTGACTGTATTCTCAGTGAGATATAAAACTTGATACTTCAAGTCTCTCAAAAGAGCAAGTAACCCACTGCTGGAATACCACGGGCTATCCAATATTCTGGCATTACCTATTTTTCATGTGTACAAGATGTTTTACTTTTACATTATTACTTGAATACAACATCAGCAGCATGTCAGTTTGATTTGATACAACTTCAAATCACAATCCCAAATTCACCAAACTCCCTCTCCAATTGTTCCCAAAATATTCAAAAGATAGACTTCATCTATGTGTTGGTAGAAATCAGCTAATATATGGACAGTGTGGCAGCAAACGGAAAGACTAACTAGAGGAGAACGTTGGGACTTTGTGTGAAGTATTGCGGTGTAAATGGGTTACAAATATGTCTGACAGGTAACTTATAGTAGTATAGAAACTGCTATAACATGGTACAATATGAACAAGGAATAATTTTATATAAAAAAAATAAACAGTTTTAATCCATACATGCAATACATACAAGCATCATAGCATAATAACATAGTAATACATGGTAATGCCAGACTCTTTTGATCCATATGAATAGTATAAAAATAAAACCTATACAATGGTAACAGCATAGTACAGTATAAAGTTGAAATTTGTTCTTAGGATGTAAACACGTAGGTAGCATCAAATAGCTTGATGTGTTTCGTGAAATACCTCCACTCATCAGGAGAAGATGCAATATAAGTAATCTAAAGATATTAATGGATGATAAAGATTATTATCAATGGCTATCAGCATAGGAGAGGGGGGTAACAAGGGAAGAGGGCAATGAACAAGGAACCCACCCTGTTAAGGAACAAATAGGAGTCTACTGAGCTCTGCACTATCCATGGTGGCAGGTTCAGCTCCCAGCCACTGCCATGCAGAAAATCAGCCACAGTATAAGCTGGAGAAGTAGCTGCTGTATGACTTTTGCCAGACAACCATTGGACTCCCTAACCTATAAATTGCTATTCCCTGTGAGTTCTGAGATTTCCCAGGATGCAGTGACCTGGTCATAGTGCCCTTTGGCATCAGTGAGGACTGGCAAGAATACAGAAAGTATTGCTGACTCAATTCCCAAACCTCTGAAAGACCTCACTGGAAAGAAGAAAGACCCTGAGCCTACCTTTAAGGCTAAGTTCACTTTTGTTTCTAAAATCCAGATCTTCTATGTATCAATATACTATTAATGTACCTTGGTTGCAGAAAAAGTTTTCTTTGATTTTCAGAACAAGGCCTTACCTTAGCTCTTGCTGTGTTCCACTAAAAGCTTCAGAGTTGCATTAGGGTGTGCACCCCAAAGCTCAAACACATATGTGTGTGTATGTGTATATATACTGACTGTGTCATTAGAGCAGTGGACGGTGTCAGTAGGGTAGTGGATGGTGTCAGTAGTTTTTATTTTTATTATTTTATTTAGTATTATTTTTTACAATTTTATTTGTAAAAAAATATATATTTTACCATTTTTCCAAAATAGGGGGAATGTGTGGCACATCCCCATGTGCCACACATTCTCCCTATTTTGGAAAAATGGTAAAATATTTTTTTTTTACAAATAAAATTGTAAAAAATAATACCCTGTGCGCACGCCTATGCTTCCTGGTATGTAGATTTGGAAAATGAGAACCGGTAAGACATAGGAAGCAGTTTACCAGCTAAAAAATGTGCAACCCTCCAACATGTCCCATGAGCTACTTTGCCACATGTAGCACAGCCCATTGAAATCAACTGGCTGCCCTATGTGTGTCAGAGGAAAATCGCATAAAAAAATGTGCACTCCCACTATCCTAAGTGTGAATGGAGCCTGAAAGTGACATTGGTTTGTTTACACAAGAACAATAAGGCACCATTCACATCTGTGTGTTTCAGAAAGCATGGCAAACCACACAGAAAATCCATGCTTTGCCATGCCTTTCAGAATTGAGCTGCAAGTGCACAAAAGGCGGTAAAAAAACTCACTACGCTCCTCACTAAAAAAAAATGTGGAGCTTTTTTGGGGAAATTGTGGCATATATAGGTGCATCTCATAAAATTTGAATATCATCAAAAAGGTAATTTATTTTAGTACTTCAATTCAAAAAGTGAAGCTTGTATATTTTATATAGATATGTTACACACAGAATGATCTGGTTCAAGCATTTATTTATTTTAATTTGGATGATTATGGCTTACAGCTAATGAAAATCCAAAATTCAGCATCTCTGGAAGATAAAATATTACATAAGACCAACAAAAAAAAAGGATTTTTAATACAGAAATGTTGGCTTTCTGAAAAGTATGTCCATGTACAGTATGGTATGCACTTTTTGAATTGAATTACTGAAATAAATTAACTTTTTGATGATATTCTAATTTTATGAGATGCACCTGTATAGGGCAGCCTATTCAAGCCCAAAAAACACATGCGGAAATATGAGTTCCCACTACACAGTGTAGGAAAGTCACTGGTCTTTAAACAGAAATGGCAAATAAATGCAGCTTTATTGCGTCCAATGAAGAAAACACAAATAAATAGGCCTACTCCACCTTAGGAGGCTAACTAAACAAGAGCGTCCCTCATCACGCTTTACTAGAGCGGCTATTCCGGCTTCTAGTATAAACAAACAAAAAAACACAGTCCGATATAAGCATTTGTTCTCACAGACCTTAATTCCACGAATACACAGACACTCCCCAGTCTGTGTCCATCCAGTGCAGCCTGGATCTCGCTCTGAGCTCTCACTCCCACTATCAGGTGCAGGCTAATTAATAGAGAGAGGAGGTTTACCTGTTGGGCCAGGCCTAACCCTTTCCAAGACAGGAAAAGCTGACCTTTCCAACCTCTTACTGACATACACAGAGTCGTGTACCCTGTCACAACAGAGATGTGATAGGGTAAGGTGACCAGATTTTTTAAATGAAATCTGGGGACATATTTTTTTTTTACTAGTAATGGTAGCAATCAGCGACTCTCTCCCCACCGCCGCCCACCTCGCAGCCTATCAAGTCTTACTCTCTGGGCCCCGGCTACTACTGGGTGGGGTGTGGAGGAAGATCACTCCACCAGGGAAGGCATGGAGAGGCAGGTAGCTGGCCCGGACTTGAGCCAAGGCAGAAGAACATGAAAGTGGAGCTGAATGGGCATGCACCCGAAACTGAAGAAATATTCCCTGCACCAGCATATGATCATCAAAGGGGCACAGATAATTGAAAAAATACACCCCCTAAGCTAGTAGAAGCAGTGGAGCAGGGGGGTGTGTAATTCAGAATTGTTGTTTTTTTATTCTGCCCCTGTTCAAATCCAATCCGGGGACAAAACTGGGCACAAACTTGGTCCGGGGACAGTGTCCTCAATCCGGGGACTGTTCCCTGAAACCGGGGATGTCTGGTCACCCTATGATAGGGGCTTGACAGCTGAGTGTCTCCATCTACTCCCTCCTATGTACTTGTATAAATCTGGCCATACACCATGCAATCTGATTGTAAAATGTCCTATAGAACCACCATCAACTATGTAGTGCAAGTGCCTTCATGATTGAATACAGAGTGAATGGATAGATAGATGGGTCCTCTTTTTTCATAGTTCTGGTAAATATAAAGGAAATTGTACAGAGATTGCATATTGTATGGCCAGGTTTATACAAGTACATAGGAGGAAGTGCATTGAGACATTCAGTTTTCAAGCCCCATTCACACTGTTTTTTTGGGACATTGTTTTGTGTTTTTGCTCGTCACGCATAGGGCAGAACATTCACTTAAATGGGCTGCCCTAAGGCCCCTTTCACACTTGGGACTGCAAAGTCATATGACAAGTCGTACCCCATGATTTCCAATTAGTACCATTCATATCTGTGTGACTTCAAGTCACACTGACTTCAAAGTAGTCTCTGTACTATTTTGGTCCGACTTTGCTGCGAGTTGAGGCCGCAAAATCTGGTCCGACCAATATTTTGGTCCGACTTTGCTGCGATTTGCGGCCGCAAAATCTCAGTAAACCTCAAGATTACACAGGCATTCCCTGAAATAACGGAAAAACCATGGCAAATTTGTGGCCGCAAAATCTCAGTAAACTTTTAAGTCGTGGCAGTGTGAAAGGGGCCTAAGCGAAACAATCACAGATGTGAATGGAGCTTCATTGTTCTAGTGCAAACACACTAGGGTTGTCCCGATACCACTTTTTTAGGACCGAGTACAAGTACCGATACTTTTTTTCAAGTAGTCGCCGATACCGAATACCGATACTATTTTTAAATGTGTCCCCAAATGCAGCCATGTCCCCCCATATGCAGCCATGTCCCCCACATATGCAGCCATGTCCCTCTAGCCATGTCCCTCACATATGCAGCAATGTCCCTCTAGCCATGTCCCTCACATATGCAGCCATGTCCCTCACATATGCAGCAATGTCCCTCTAGCCATGTCCCTCACATATGCAGCCATGTCCCTCACATATGCAGCAATGTCCCTCACATATGCAGCAATGTCCCTCACATATGCAGCAATGTCCCTCACATATGCAGCAATGTCCCTCACATATGCAGCAATGTCCCTCTAGCCATGTCCCTCACATATGCAGCAATGTCCCTCTAGCCATGTCCCTCGATGCGGCGGCACGATGCGGCAGGAGCGGCGGGGGGGGAAGGGGGGGGGGGTATTCTATTTAGGTATCGGGGGTATTTGCGCGAGTACGAGTACTCCCGCAAATACTCGGTATCGGTCCCGATACCGATACTGGTATCGGTATCTGGACAACCCTAAAACACACTAATTTCACTTTCAGGCCCCAGTCACACTTAGCGTAGTGGGAGTGCACATTTTATGGCGTGTTTTTCCCATTACACACATAGGCTGTCCTACATGTGTCAAAGTAGCTCATGGGAAATTTTGGTGTGTTGTGGGTTGTATGTTTTTTTACTGTGCATTTTGCTGCATTTTTCACTAATTTTTGGTAAACTTTAGGTGTATAAAGGTGGCCATGCACTATACAATCTGATTGTACAATTTCTGTATGATCTCCTTTAGATTTACCAAAACTATATAATAGGAGGACACACAATCTATTCAATTGCACTGTATCCAATTAAGCAGGCCCTTGCACTTGGTTGATGTTAGATCTAAAAGAGATTGTACAATCAGATTGTATAGTATATTGTGAGCTTTACAGAACCCAAAACATACTTCTCCTGTTTTCAGTATTCCAGATCTGATGCACATAGGCTGTTATCTGATCACTCAGCTCCTGCACACTCTGCCAAATAAACGATCACTGCCTGTGTATTTAGTGAGAATGGTATTCACTAATTGCATAGGACAAACATGCACCTGATGAGGGGGTGGTGGTGATCTGATGGAATAGGTAGGGAAAATGGAGGGTATGTGCTAATAAGGACAGCTGGTAAACTGCTTCCTGTGTCACATCCTAAGGTTTGCCCAGGAAGTCATGGAGAATGGATAAATAGAAAGCGTTTTTATTTCTTTCTGCAAAATAAGTACATTATATTGGTTTATTGTTACATAGGAGACTTGAAATTTAGAGAAAGACAAGAACAACTTATCCTTTAAAGCATGTGCTGTCTGTGGTGCAGAAATGCCTTCCTTTATGGTCTGACCAAAACAAAACCTGGTGAATGGTTTGAATTAGTAGGACGCATTGTGAAGGTGAGCATTACATGTACTTTGTAAAGAGTGGTACTACAGCGCTACTACTAAAATTAATAAAGATAAACCATAAGGAATAAAAAACTAAATAATACAGCTGCAGACACAAAAAGGTGTACAAAACCAAAAGTGATACAATAAGAAAGTGTGTGTTGCGCTAATGAGTGAATAAGTCACGTGTCCAGTGACGATACGCGTGGGGGAGGAGCCGAGTGACGCGATCGACGGGAGATCCGTCCACCTGAGGAGATTGCTAAAGCACTGAGCGGCGTTCTATGACTGTTACAGCTGAGCCTGATTGTATCGAGGTTTCCGTGAGTGCAATCATTGCATTGCAGTCCTTCTTATTTATTTACCAAACGTTATTTGCACCATATCTGTTTTTCTTTTCTTGTATGAGCTGCATTGCCCAGAATTGGATCAGGCAACCTAGGGGGTGAAGTCTCCACTCATTGAACACTATATAAATCCAGGACTGTGTTTGCTTTGCTTCCTGACAGATTGTGTACTGGATGCTGTGTTTTCTCCCTATGAAGACTACATGCTGGTTCTCATTAGGACTCTTTTATATATAATTATATATATATTTTTTTTCACTTTTAAGCACCTTATGGTTTGGTTTGTTCTTTTGCACATGTGATACCCTTATATGAGTTGTAAGGGGTTCTCTTATATGCATTTTTGTACTTAGGAATAAGTTAATATTAGCGCAATACACACTTTCTTATTGTATTACATGTACTTTATCACTTTGAATGTTTACACTTATGGAATTTACTGCTTGGACACTTATTGGTGGATGGACAGCTCATTAAATTTACCTGGTGTAAAATGTTATTTATATAAATGTGCACCTTATATGCATTTAACCTATCGTATCTTTGTTTTGTATCTACAAAAACAAGATACAACGGCATCTCGGATCGATCCGACAGGCGTACGTCTTAGTACGCCGTTGGATCTTAGATGCAATTTTTCGGCGGCCGCTAGGTGGCGTTTCCATCGAATTCCGTGTCGAGTATGCAAATTAGCTAGTTACGGCGATCCACGAACGTACGTCCGGCCGGCGCATTTTTTTACGTCGTTTGCGTTCAGCTTTTTCCTGGCGTATAGTTAAAGCTACTATATGGTGGTGTACTCAATGTTAAGTATGGCCGTCGTTCCTGCCTCGCATTTTGAATTTTTTATGTTGTTTGCGTAAGTCCTTTGTGAATAGGGATTTGCATAGAATGACGTCACCGTCGTGAGCATTGGCTTGTTCCGGGTTTGCACACTGGGATACCCCCACGGACGGCGCATGCGCAGTTAAAAAAAACGTAGTTTACGTCGGGTCACAACGTATTTACATAAAACACGCCCCCATCACAGAGATTTGAATGCTGCGCCATTTCGCTGCCAAAGATACACTACGCTGCCGTAACTTACGGCGCAAAAAGTTACGGCGGCGTAGTGTATCTTAGATACGCTGCGCCGGCAGAGAGATGGATCTGGGCCTTAATGTATTTGCACTATTTTTTTTTGGGGGGGGGGGTGTATTTGGGTGTGTTTGGATGGCACTGTATCTTTTTTAATCTTGTTTTGGTAGTATAGCTTCTGATATTTATACAGCTTCTTGGATTGGGGGGCTATCTAGTTACATGAATAAAAATGATTTGTCTTTCAGTACTTAAGCTCGTTGGTCTTCTACATGGTACCAAATAGATGTTGGGGTTGCCATTTTTTAACCCAACACTGCTCAAAAGACAGTTAGTGTCCAATATGCTTTAGGCTTATGCCCTGTACACACGATCGAATATCTGATGGAATCTAATCCGATGGATTTTTTTGTCGGATATCCGATGAAGCTGACTTTCATCAGTATTGCCTACACAGCATCAGTCAAAAATCTGACCGTGTCCAACGCGGTGACGTAAAACACTACGCCGTGCTGAGAAAAATGAAGTTCAATGCTTCTGAGAATGCGTCGACTTGATTCTGAGCATGCGTGGATTTTTCTCCTATGGAGTTTCACACAGATGATCGTTTTTTTTTCCATAGGAACATTTTAAAACATGTTCTATTTTTTTTCACCGATAGAAAACAAACCGATGGGGCCCACACATGATCGGTTTGTCCAATGAAAACGATTGTGTGTACAGGGCTTTAGAATACATAAATCCTTGGCAAAAGGAAATTCTAAAAAATGTTTACACAATAAACCTACTGTCTATTCTTCATTGTATATTTGTATTTTAATATGATTAAGCTTTATCCTGTTATTACACTTACTTGAAAATTAAATAAATTTTTTATTATGTTTTGGATTATTCATATTAAATTACCTGGTATATCATGGTAGCTATAAATCTATAGTTAAAATAATCTTTGAACTATTATTGTTCGGTTCGCACCAGAACATGCAAACAGACAAAAAAAATTGTGCGAACATGTGAACACCATTAAAGTCCATGGGACCCTAATATCAAAAATCAAAAGTGTTAATTTTAAAGGCTTATATGCAAGTTATTGCCATAAAAAGTGTTTGGGGACCTGTGTATCGATGCAAAAAAAATGGTTTTTAAAATGGCCGTTTTTTCAGGAGCAGTGATTTTAAGAATGCTTAAAGTAAAACAATAAAAAATGAAAAAAACATTTAAATATCGCGCCTGGGGGGTCCCCTTAATCTGTAAACTACCGCAGCAAAATGACATTTTTTGAAGGAAAAAAAATAATTTAAATATGCTTGTGTATTACCAGATCCCTTCAGATCTGGTAAAGATATTAAGGGGAACTCCACGCTAAAATAAAAAAATGGCGTCCATACCAGACCCTTATGCGAGCATGCAACCTGGCAGGCCACTGGAAAAGGCAGAAACAAGAGAGTGCCCCCTCCTGAACCGTACCAAGGCACATGATGTCAGAAGGTGTGGGATCACCCTTTTATTTTACTGGGTTGCCCCGACCTTGGCTATATAACAGCTGACAATGCGGAAAGACTGCAGTCGGGCGGGATGCCTCCCACGGAGGTGGAGCTTTTCCTTTTTTTCTCAGGGCCGTCAGTACTTTTCAAATAGGGGGGATGGGATCTATGATAATAAGCCCCCTGCCTGCAGGCCCCCACAACCACTGGGCAAGGGTTTTGGGGATGAGGCCCTTGCCCCCATTAATATGGGGACAAGGTGCTTTGGGGGGACCACTTTTCACTACCTTGAAAAGCGGACTAAATCAGTATCTACACAACATGTAGATAGTATTTTTAGAAGATAAATCATTTGGTCTGTCAACTGTATGCTGTTTTGCCAGAAAAAAATATATATTGCTAGTGTGGTGTTTTATTATTTTTCTCATTTTAATTCTCACATTTTTCCCATGCGTGTCCCACCTGCATGCTTTTGTTTAATTATTTGTTTCCAAGTACTTTTCATTATTGTTTCTTAATGTTTATCAGTTCTTAAATTGATCCTTGGGCTGTCTCTCTTCATCTATAGTTTCCCTAACAGTAAAACAACAGATAACAACAGTCTGCTGGTTGTTGTCACGGGAACTATATGGGCTACAGACAGTACTTAAAATAAAATTAATTCTGGTAATCATAATATGTTACTGCTACACATGTTACATAATATGTTACTGATCCCTGTTGAAGTCACGTCAGAGTGATGTAACGCGTAGGACGCAGGTATACGGACACCGGAAGTGACGCAACAAGGTCCCGAGCTCGCTGCTCGTTTTTATGCAATGCACTTTACATTATTTGAAATGTGAGTACCTTTTTTATCTAAATAAATTGTGAATGTTAAAACGCCAAATGTACTACACCAAGAGGCTCTCTATTCTCTTATTTTTCCATCCATATCTGAGCCCCCGAGTGACCCCCCCATCCCGCATCCACACATTACTGGAAACGCTAAAGAAGGAAGGAATCCCCTCCCCCACTTCGAATGACCTAGCATTCCACCATATCTTTCAATGCTGCCTACCTTACAGCAGTAAGGTAAGAAGGTAGTACACCCACGGGGGTTACTTACACCGAAGAGCCACCTCTCACAGAAGTCACAGTGCCACTTGTTACTGTTAGGCCTCGTACACACCAGCGGATCTGTCCGCTGCGTCCGCTGCCGGATTTCTGTCTGATGGTTGTACACACCATCAGACAGAAATCCGCGCGGACACGATACTCGGGGACGTGGCCGCGCCGTCGCCACGGCGACGTGCGCGGCCCTGGAAGGTCAATGCTTCCACGCATTGAATCACTTTGATGCATGCGAGGGCTTTCGGCCGATCGGACATGTCCGGTGAGTCTGTACAGACGACCGAACATGTCCGACGGACAGGCTTCCAGCGAACATGTTTCTTAGCATGCTAAGAAACATTTGTCCGCTGGAAACTGTCCGATCCGCCGGACAATTGTCCGGTCGGCCGTACACACGACCGAACATGTCTGCTGAAACTGGTCCGTCGGACCAGTTTCAGCGGACATGTTCGGTCGTGTGTACGGGGCCTTACATAGCACCAGCAACACTACACTCTGCACCCTGGATCCAGAGGAATTGATTTTCCCCTTCTGCGATTCGCCAGCACTTTAGCACCTTTTGCCACACTCACAATGGACTTTATTCCCATTTGTTCCTAATTCTACACGCATTGTTTTTATTCTAATTATTATCAATTTTTTAATATATATTATCATTGCACTTTATATCATTGCACCTGCAGCACATCAACACTTTATATATTTATTTATATAATGTATTCTCTCTGCATTCATATATCTAGGTTTATATGTTATTTTATGAGGGAGCGCAACACCACTATTTGATTTTTTTGTGATTCGTTCGTGGGTAGTGTTTGACCCTTACGGTGTTTGCGGCACCCTTTAGCAACTCTATTTACTCATAATAGCGCAGGAATATCCCCGTTTTACATATGTTACTGCCTTGCTACTGCCGCATTTCTTAAAAGTTCTAAAAATCCACATAGTATGTCCTGTGAAAATTCCTTATGTTTAACTTTCTGTCTATACATAAAAAACTGCATTCATTGCTATAACATTATGTGTACCCGGGGTCATATGCAGTATATACAATGAGTAGTCGATTGCTTTATATACATAATATTGATCCATTATACAACAATAATAGCAAAGTAATCAATACATTGTATTATGGAAAAAATGAACAAAAGCAAGCAATTCTAATAAATATTCATTAAAAATGAAAAACAATATAAAGTTACCATATTACAGAGTTCAAGGATTTACTAATGGGAGCATCCATGATAATATGTCATCATCTAATTGTGCCGCAGTTTAAGACAGCAAATTAGAGAAATGCTATTAAAATGTGAATAATTAGCTTTCAGAATAAATATTGCAGGGATTTTAAGCATTGCATAATTACGTTTCTGCCTGCCATAATCTGAATTTCTACAGCAATGTGAATTAAAAAAAAAGTGAAAATCCTTTTAAACTATTATTTGTGCGTCTTCGGGAGAACTGAAAGGAACAGAAAAAAAGCAATTTTCTTATCATACTTTCAACTATACATCTGTAGCTGGTTTCTCAAACTTCTTACATTCTTTTAAAATCACAAATGAGTAATAAACTTCATATGAAGAACAATTGTTAATTACCAAAAGGCCCTACTTTAAAATAAAGTGATTATGTATTCAGCTAGAATGTATATATTCATTGGATATTGATTTAAAAGATATATATATGATGTTATATATATATATATATATATATGTGTAGTGGATAAAAAAATGTGTAGTGCTGAAAAAAGTCACATGTTGCCAAAATGATTCAAAAATAATTATAACAAAAATAGTGTCCAATAAAGGTGAATAAAGTTCATATGGGAAATATTCCCGCGAGAAAGATGTAATCCTGTGTTACTCCAATGTTATTTCAAAATATGTGAAGACCCACCACCAGTGAAAGTAAGGGGAGGCTTACCAGCTAGCCTGTGATCGCCCTTCTCAGGGGGGTCAATACAGGCTCTGCAGAGATACAGATGATCGTGAATGGTGTCTTGTGGTGTCCTCCAGGAATGATCCTTTATCTATCCCCTCTGTAGCGATTGGTCAGTGCAATCACTCAGGTACTCCAGTGACAGGTGTTCCAGCACAAGAGAAGCAATGGTGATCCAGATTTTGAAAATTTAGTGAAGCCAAATGGTAAAGGAAAAAAGAGCGGACAATGTCTTTGCAAGGATGTATAAAAAAGAAGCTCCATTTGTGTCAGTACACGGGTTGCCGTTTTGTGCACACGTAGTGCAAAAAAAGTGATGCCCTACAGCCGTTTCGTCATAAACTGACATCAGGTGCATGCCCACGCCACTGCGCACGCACTATAAATAGACATGAAGCACCAAAGATATATATATATGTAGCGGCCTGCTACTTTTTAGCCGACGCTGCTTTAAATTTAGAGGGTAGTCTGAGAGTTAGTTGACTCAGACCGTATGATTTTGTTCCAGCCATGGCTGTACTGTCAGTGACCACTATTATTGTCTGGGGTACCATTACCACCCCAGGCCAAGGGTGGCAGCAGTCAGGTCAAGGTGTTTTCGGTGTTCCCCCTTGGCAGCCAATCAGTGGGAGTTGATCGTCCTGCTGTGCATGCTGGGGAGGAGTACTTAAGAAACAGACACCATTGGTCCGGGGTTGTCAATCCTGGGTCTGTCATCCAACCACCGCCCGTGTGTGGCCGGGCCTGCTGGTCAGGGGTGCGTGTTCAAGTGTTCCTGACTCTGGGACCACGTTGGTCCGGAGTTGTGATCTACTAAGTAGGCCCGGTAGTCAGACTGGGTCTACCTTCGCAGAGTGGTCCTGTGCTGTCCGTCCTGGAGAGAGGCAGCCACACTTCATCAAAGGATGCATCATTACTGAAAGGCTGAATGATGGTCGCCTGTCAGTTTTAAGTTCATAAGAAGTTAATCAGGCGAGATACAGGTGCTGAATCCTGTGTTGAGAGGATTTTGGACCGAATATACCTCCACCTGTGGAAAGGTCTGTGGCAGAGACTGTACCATATTCCGTGTGCCATCTCGGCTGCTAGGCTAGTGAGAGAGGCCTATCTGGGTGCGCAATACCCACTCTGGCTAGAGTAGAGATGAAAGCTTGTGTTGCTGGAAGCAGGAGTGTTTCTGGACAGAAGTTGTACACCTGAACCTATTACCTATTACCCTTCCAGATAGATAGATAGAGTAGATAGACAGGATATATAGTACAGGATGACAAGAGCCTTTTTTTTTTATTATTCTTTATATATTGAAAATGTTCTCACAATGTACAAACTTTGGCTTACACAGACAGGTCCAGTGGAATGAAACATTATGCTGAACTTCCGGTTTTGGCACCGCAGGGACAGGAGGTGAGCAGAGAGAGATCCCACTGCCCTTCTCTTAAAAAACTGCTTCCAAAGCCTATATCAGCCTGAAGAACACACTCTTCTTGTCTGTCCAGCGATCCCTGCCTGTCACAGGTGGATCACTTTGTGGAGCGATCAAACAGCCGCACAGCTCCTCTCACACAGCAGCCCCCCAGTGATATGGTGGCTACTGCAGCCAAAATGGCACTCGATCCTCATGCTCTCACTCTCACGGTCACAGAAGCAGTAGAAAGAGCAGTCCAGAGGGGCATGGATCAGCTGCACCAGGATTTACAGGTTTATGCCCAGAGGATCACCCAACCTGAGGAGTGGATCTCATCCTTAGAGGATGAAGTCACAGCACAGTCTCCCAGTCTTACACGGAAATTCAAGATAAATTGGACGACCTTAAAAACCGCTCAAGGCATAATAATTTGCACACTGCTGCCACCCTTGAAGTTTTTTAACACATGCGCTATAAAGAGTGGATGGATTATGTAGCCACTAATGGAGCCTAGCTTACAAATCCCAATCTTTTCTGGGAAGCTGGCAAAGCCTATCTTACTCTCCTACACTTCTCAATTTAAAAAACACTCCAGGCAACAATTGCAACAGGCCAGTGACACTCTCTAAAAGGCACATGAGGCTCTGCTGCAGTCACACACCGAGGCCCTTAAAAATGCTTGGCAACTTGTGAAACAAAACTTTGACATGTTGGCGAAGCAACAGGAATCAGTCAAACTTTCGTATTCTACTTTAAAATTCCACAGATTTGGTAACAAGGCTGGCAAACTCTTGGCCAAACTCTGCTCTGGCCCCAGACAACCACCCTACATATCTACATTGAAAAACCCTGCAGGTTCTCTTGTTACCACACCTGTGGAAGTCAGTAAACTGCTTACGGAATACTACACCTCTCTCTACTCAGAGGACCCGATAGACCAAGAGAAAGTCACGACACTACTGGCTGGAGTGCGCCTACCCCAACTTACTTCAGATCAACTGGAAGCTCTCAATGCGCTCATCTCCATGGAGGAAATCCAGCTTACTATCAAATCCTTCTCTTCAGCTAAGGCCACGGGTCGTGATGGCAATACTGCCCAATTTTATTAAACGTACTATTGAATTTATCCCAACACTTTAAAACATGCCTTTAAGGCAATGTGGGAGAGTGGGCCATATCTCCCCACAGGAACCCAGGCCCACATTAAACTTATCTCGAAGAAAGGGAAAGACCCTTTACACCCAGGATCTTATAGGCCAATTTCATTGACTAATGTCGAGGTAAAAATCCTTTCCAAAATAGTAGCGTCCTGACCCTTCCCTATATTCTACACCCGGCTCAATCAGAAATTGTTCCGGGACACTCTGCCACTTTGAATATCCGCAGGGTTCTGCTAGCACTAGAACATGCAGAATCCCATCTAGATTAGGGATGAGCCGAACACCCCCCCCCCCAGTTTGGTTCGCACCAGAACCTTCGAACGGACCGAACGTTTGCGCAAACATTTAAAACCCCATTGAAGTCTATGGGACTCGAACATTCAAATTCAAAAGTGCTCATTTTAAAGTCTAATATGCAAGTTATTGTCGTAAAACAGGTTTGAGAACACGGGTCTTGCCCCAGGGAACATGTATCAATGGAAAAAAAAGTTTTAAAAACTGTCGTTTTTTCTGGAGCAGTGATTTTAATGATGCTTAAAGTAAAAAAAAATGAAAAATTCCTTTAAATATTGTACCTGCTGGGTGTCTATAGTATGCCTGTGAAGTGGCACGTGTTTAGAACTAAAGGTGATGGGGTGGGTATTACCGCGCTTACCACAAGAGTGGGGGGAAGGGAAAAGGAAGGGGTACAGCTGCTGCACTAAATAGTGTATCAAACCAGGAACAAATGAAGAATAAAGGGGTAGTGCTGCGCTGTGAATAGGGAGTGGGATAACGTGCAGAGGAAGTGTAGCCAATCCTTATATATGGAAAAAAATGGAAAATATAGTCTGGCTACTAATCATGAGTAGCAATAATAAAAAATGATACTGGTATACCATACAAATAAATATCATCAAAATAAACGTGCTACAATGCAGCCAAAGCTAGCTGAAGAAATGTGAAATACAGAGTGACAGTGCTGGTGTCATATAGTGAAATAAATAATAACAAACGTACTGATATACAATAAAGTGTACAGCGTGCGAAGCACACCAGTGACTGTAATAAACTAGGTTAAATGTCCATGCAGCAGATAAGTATAAACATAGCAGCAGGCAAAATCCAAAATAAAAGTGCTGGTGTAGATGCCAAAGTGACGTGACAAAAGGGGTTGATTTCCGGTGTTTTCTTCGGAGTAAGTGAGGATGTCCCCTTACCTTACTGCTGTAAGGTAACAGCATAAAAACCCAGGTACACTTTTCTGGTCTTATCCACATAAGGTGTCATCAAAATGGACTGTAATTGGAAAAAAATAGATCCCTCTCGGTAGTCACGTCCAAACCGTGACTCGCACCCAGGGAGATGAAAAAATGATACTCTATGTAATACTCTTACGCGTATTCGTCACTTCTCGTAACTTCTTCAGCAAAAAGAAGCTGAAGAAGTTACGAGAAGTGACGAATACGCGTAAGAGTATTACATAGAGTCCACCAAGAGGTACCGGAGGTGACGTTGGCAAACGCCCTGTTTTTATATGCCTGTTTTTATCACAACAATGTGAGTACCTAGTGTATTATTTTGTTTGAATAAACCCAATTTTAAAACGATACTGCACTATTGGCACTTTCATCTCCCTGGGTGCGAGTCACTGTCACGGTTTGGACGTGACTACCGAGAGGGATCTATTTTTTTCCAATTACAGTCCATTTTGATGACACCTTATGTGGATAAGACCAGAAAAGTGTACCTGGGTTTTTATGCTGTTACCTTACAGCAGTAAGGTAAGGGGACATCCTCACTTACTCCGAAGAAAACCCCGGAAATCAACCCCTTTTGTCACGTCACTTTGGCATCTACACCAGCACTTTTATTTTGGATTTTGCCTGCTGCTATGTTTATACTTATCTGCTGCATGGACATTTAACCTAGTTTATTACAGTCACTGGTGTGCTTCGCACGCTGTACACTTTATTGTGTATCAGTACGTTTGTTATTATTTATTTCACTATATGACACCAGCACTGTCATTCTGTATTTCACATTTCTTCAGCTAGCTTTGGCTGCATTGTAGCACGTTTGTTTTGATGATATTTATTTGTATGGTATACCAGTATCATTTTTTATTATTGCTACTCATGATTAGTAGCCAGACTATATTTTCCATTTTTTTCCATATATAAGGATTGGCTACACTTCCTCTGCACGTTATCCCACTCCCTATTCACAGCGCAGCACTACCCCTTTATTCTTCACGGGTTTAGAACTGTCCCTGCACAAAAAGGTCCAGGATCTTCTTCACAATTGTATCCCCATAAGTAGGTGCTTTTCTGTAGATGAATTGGGGGTGCTGGGGTATTACGGGTCCTAATTTTTTGTCCAACAGCAGAATATGCCAGTGTTCATTAAAGATGGACTCCACCTCTTTATATTGGCTGTGGAATTGCGTTATGAACCCCCATTCATTGGGGTTTGATTCTTGGGCTTCATCTTTCACTTTCTCTTCCAAACATTTACTTCTAGGGATCTTTCCGACTTCTTCCACTATTTTTTCCAGGAACTTTGGGTTGTATGCTTTCGCCTTGAACCTTTCTGTTAGGATTTTGGATTGGCTGAGAAAGTCGTTGTTTTCAGAACAATTCCGCTTGACTCTCATGATTTGTCCCTTCGGAATATTCTTTAGCCATTTTGGGCGGTGTCCACTTGCTGTTGGTAAATAACTGTTTCTGTCTGTTTGTTTAAAATAAACCTTTGTTTCTAGTTTATTATTTTTCCGAAAAATGGTCACATCCAAGAAATTCATAGTATCATTATGCCATTCTGATGTCAATCTGATATTGTTGTTGTTATTATTTAAAACGTTTAAAAACATATTCAATGACTCCTCTGTTCCCTCCCAAATAAAAAACAGGTCATCAATAAAACGTTTATAAAAAATCAGTTCTGCTTTTCTTTCCTTAAAAATGGATTTGTCCTCCCTCTTCTCCTGTAGAAGATGCAAACCTTGTAAATAAGTCAGATTACCGAAGAGAGGTCTGGACCATTTCACATCACCAACAAATCACCAGGAATTCAAAATAAAGCAGTTCATCACCTGTAATACCACCCATGTGGTGTATGCGCTCAGATGCCCATGCGGTCTACTTTACATCGGACGAACTAAGACGACTAAAAATAAGAATCGGAGAACACATTAAAAATATCAGAATAGGTTATACTGATCACAATGTGTCTCTCCACTTTAAAATGAAACACAACCAGGACCCATCTGGTTTGGAATTTTGGGGAATTGAGCATGTGGAAACACACTGGAGAGGCTCACAACAAAATCTTAAGGGAGATCTATGACGTCTGGAGCTTGAAGAGGAGTGACAACATTGAGACCTAGGATGTCTTTGACACTCTTTGGTGTTCAGACTTAGAGGGGCTGAGTGAAAAAGAAAGGGTTAAGAGCTCCTGAATGAGTGAACCCAAGCATCACAGGCAGAAAATAACTAAATCTTAACTACAGCGCAAGTGTTGGTCACAGGAGGGCTGTGACAGATCCATGGCAAGGCAGTTTGAAACTGAAATTAACCATTACATCTTTATGAGAAACAGGAGTGACAACAGGCATGAGAGAGCACATAACAAAACATAGCCAGCAGCCAGCACCCAGGGAGCTTGCAGCAAACAATTTACCTTGTAAACCAGAGACCAGTGCCGCTGTATAGCCTGCAAGTCATGCCAAGGAATAGCTGCTTTGACAGCTATTTAAATATGCCGCCGTTAGTGATGTCACCGCCCCCACAGAGCACCTGACGTCTCCACCCAGCAACCATGAGAGATATTTTAACAGATTTTCTTCTCCAAAGAATCTTTTTTAGTACGTTAATGATTTGCTTATAGCCATAAACGACAAAGAAGAGCATTTGCGGCTATTGGAGAACACCTGCGGATCCTAGGAAAGGCGGGACTGAAGTGTAATCCCATTAAGGCACAATTGTTGCAGGAATCTGTGTGTCTTTTCTTGGGATTACAGTGACAGAAAACGGTCATAAGATAGCAACTGAGAAGGTAAAAAGCACTACAATTACATCTGCCAGTGAGTATCCCTACTCAGATCTTTCCTAGGATTGGTAATTTATTCACTGGCTTTCGTCCCTGATTTTGCCCAAAAGTCTGCACCACTGTATGATTTGTTGAAAAAGGATACCCAATGGCACTGGACTGAGCAACACACCAATGCAGTGCCGGAGCTTAAAGAAACTTTAGCTCAAGCGCCAACATTAGCCAACCCAGAGTACCAACTGCCATGGGCGTCCTCTGAATTTTTTTCAGGGGGGGGTGCGCTTCGGCAGCAGCGGTACACAGACGTATTTGACCCTTTCTTCGACTGGTAGCGGAGGTTAAAAGCGCCCCCCCCCCCACGTTAAAATGTAAAAACACCCCACTGTGCCCCCTGCATCGTTCAATATCTCTTTGTCACTACTGTGTACCCCCTCTCCACAACTGCACCTCTGGACCCCTTTACATTACACAGCACCTCACAGCTCTAGCACCCCACAGCTCTGGATCCCTTTACATTACACAGCACCCCACAGCTCTGGACCCCTTTACATTACACAGCACCCTGCATCACTTGCCCCCTTTACAATACACAGTACCCTGCATCACTGGACCCCTTTACATTACACATCACCCTGCACCAGTGGACTCCTTTACATTACACAGCACCCCGCACCTCTGGACCCCTTTACTTTACACAGCACCCTGCATCACTGGCCACCTTTACATTACACAGCACCCTGCATCACTGGCCCCCTTTACATTACACAGCACCCTGCATCACTGGCCCCCTTTACATTACACAGCACCATGCATCACTGGACCCCTTTACATTACACAGCACTCTTTTCCCTTGACTGAAACACTACACTATATTGACAGTACATTTATTTCAGGTCTAAAAGAGGAACCTTTTGGAATGAGGGACAAATGGATTTGATTCCAGAAGAGGGACAGGCACTCTAAATAAGGGACTAGAAACTATGCCGTAGGCTACAACTCTGTGTTGTGTTTGCTCTGCATTTCCAGACTTGCTAAAAACACATCAGAAAATAGTCTAGTGTTACCTGTGGCAACAGATGTTGGAACAAACAAAGCACAGGCCTGGTAAACGATAAAAAAAGGGCGCTCCCCTCCCTCTGTCCTCTGGCGCTCGCATCGTATGTCACAGAGCTGGGTCTGTGTGCAAGGTCCCACCCCCTTAGTTCGATGGAACACTAGAAGACCATCAGACGAGCTAAACTAGGGGGCTGGACCTTGCACACAGACCCAGCTCCATGACATACGATACAAGCGCCGGAGGACAGAAGGGGGGGAGCACTGCAGTCGCCGTTTAAAGCGGCCCCAGGGCCAGTTCGGCCCTGCTCCTGGCTCTCCCTGGCTATTCCAGGGGGGGGCGCAAACGACCCCCCTTGCCCTATGGAGCGGACGCCCATGCCAACTGCCCTTTCACATTGAGACTGCCATATCAGAGACAGCCATGTCAGCGGTTCTGTCACAGAAAATCCATGGGCAACAGAGACCCATATCATATGGTTTTAAACTATTATCTCCTGTGGAAATGAAGTACTCTCTATGTGATAAACACCTTATTGTTACATTTTGGGCAGTGAAATACTTTACAAACATTATAGGACTTAACCCAGTCATCCTGCACCCAACTCACACTCCCACTAAGTTCTTATTTACAGACAAAGTGAAGGCTGGCAATTAGAGTTGAGGGGACACCGGGATGTTCAGGTTCGACGGGTTCGGCCGAACTTCGGAAAAAAGTCCTGGTTCGGGACCTGAACTTGACCCGAACTTGACCCCGAACCCGAACCCCATTGAAGTCAATGGGGACCCGAACTTTTCAGTACTAAAATGTCTCTAAAAAACGAATGGAAAGGGCTAGAGGGCTGCAAATGGCAGCAAAATGTTGGTAAGAGCATGGCAAGTACTCTGAAAACAAATGTGGATAGGGAAAAAACTTTAAAATAACATAAAATACATTAAAAAAAAATCTTGACCTAGGAGGACAAGGTCCATATGGAGTAGGAGGTTGAGGTGGCGGTGGATGTGGCGATGTAGGTGGAAGCGGCAGTGGAGGAGGACGAGGTAGCCAACACAGGTTTTTGTTTTTAATTTATTTTTTAAATTAGGGTACACCCCAAAAGAGTGAGAAAGATCAAAAATACAAGAATGGCTGGGTAAGGCCGGTATACGTGTCTATTCTGCACAAGGTACAGACAAGTCCTGTGGGATCCATGCCTGGTTCATTTTAATGAACGTGAGCTTGTCCACATTGGCTCTGGACAGGTGGCTGCGCTTGTCTGTGATAACGCCCCCTACAATGCTAAATACATGTTCAGATAATACACTGGTGTTCGTGTACCAAAGAATCCAAGGGTTCCATAAGTTTATCATCTTAGTGAATGTGGGTTTTCCCCGAGAGAGGATAGTTTCATACGTGAAGTGCGATTGCACTAATGCGATGACTTCTATGAGTGTGGGTGTGTCTTTCGTTTTCCATTTCCTAGCAATCAAGAGCCGTGTGGCCAGTAGAACATGAGTGGTCACAAGTCGGAGGTTCGGTGGTATATCTTCAATAGTCAGATTAAGGATGGCTAGATGTGGAGATAATGTGATGGGGAGATGAAGAATCTCCTGTAGCGTCCTCTCTATGTCAGTCCAGAGTTGTCGTATGTGTGGGCAGGACCAGAAGATATGTATAAGTGTGCCCGGCAAGCCACAATCTCTCCAGCAGGAGTCAGAGGTGTGTGTGTAAAATTTTGCTATCCTGTGTGGCGTCATATACCATTGCATTAGCAATTTTTGAGTGAGTTCCCACAGGGAGGTGCAGGATGTATACTTGTATATAGACTGAATTGCCATTTGCCATTGTTGGTCAGAGAATTTGCCCTGGATGTCAGTTTCCCAGTCGGTGAGGGGTTTGAATTTCTGGAACGTGGCCTTGTCTTGTAAAGTGGAGTATATCAGTGAAGTGCCCCGGACTTTGGGAGCGTCCGAGAAAAAGTATTTCCATACTTTTAGGGGCAGAGAGCCCTCCAGGGAAGGGTTTGCTGCCAGGCATGTTTGTAGCCTATAATAGGTAAAGTAGTCTTTGGTAGGCGCCCTGAAGTCAGATTGGATGTGCGAGAATGATTTGGTAGTCGTAATCTGGCGGAGGTCAGAAGTGTCATACAGTCAGTTAACCAGGTGGGGAGAGTCAAGTCCGGAGACATCAGTCGTAGTGTCCCAAGGGGGACAGGTACAGGTTTGGTGATTTGAGTCTTCCAATGGGTGTGATGGAGCAATTTCCATGCTCTGACAGCGGCCTGAATGGTAGGGAAGTACAGGGTCAGTGGTGAGTTTTGTGCGACCGCACTGAATAGCCAAGTGAATAGGTTTGGACCCAGTGTCGCAGTGTTTTCTATATTGCTCCAGAGTGTGGTAGGTTTCGCTGTGAACCATTCTGTCATTTGTGCAAGTACCGTTGCTAGGTAGTAGTCTCTGATATCGACGTGTCCCATCCCACCCACCGACCTGTGTTTGATGAGTTTCGTATGACTGCATCTAGATTTCTTACCTTGCCATAGAAAGTGGGTTAGAATGGACTGGAGGGAATTGAGATAGGAACGTGAGAGGGGTATAGGTAGTGTGCGAAAGGTGTATAGTAGCTTAGGTAGCACCATCATTTTAAAGGCCGCGAGGCGACCCACCCAGGAGAATTCATGTTTGGAGAGTTGTGCAGTTTCTTGGGTCAACAGTCGTCTAAGTCTGTCGTAGTTATGAGTAGCAATGTTTTTCAAGGACCTGAAGAGTGAGATACCCAGGTATGTTATCCCCTCGTCAGCCCAGGAGTATGGGTAAGTAGTTCTGAGGATGTTACTCGTGACTGCATCTAAACCTAGGTCTAGAATGTGGGACTTGTGTTCATTTACTTTGTAGTATGAGACAGTACTAAATCTTTTCAATAAAGTTTGTACCGAAGCCAGGGAGGTGAGGGGGTTTGTAATCATCAGGATCACGTCGTCAGCAAATAAATTAATTCTATGGTCAACCGCACCAATTTGGAAGCCCATTATATTGGAGTGAACCCGGACGTGTTCCGCTAGTGGTTCCATCACTAAGTTGAAAATAAGCGGGGACAAAGGGCAGCCCTGGCGGGTGCCATTAGTGATAGAGAATGGTTTAGAGATCATTTCCGAGGTGTACACCTGTGCAGAGGGGGAAGAGTATAATGCCATTATAGCCGACAGGATAGTCCCCTGAAAACCAAATTTGACAAGGGTAGCTCTCATGTACTCCCAGTGGACTCTATCGAACGCCTTCTCCGCATCCAGGGAAAGAAGCAGAGAAGGCGTTCGACTCGAGCCCGCACCATGGATGATATTAATGATCCTTCGAGTAGCGTCAAAAGTTTGTCTGCCTTTTGTGAAGCCAGATTGGTCATTGTGTATGAGTAATGGCATTAGATCAATCAGCCTATTGGCAATGAGCTTGGCATAAATTTTGGTGTCAAGGTTAAGGAGCGATATGGGTCTAAAATTTTGTGGAGTAGTAGGTTCCTTGCCTGGCTTCGGCAACGTAACAACCAGTGCGGATAGCATTTCTGGAGGGAGAGAGGAGGATGAGGCAGCGTCATTGCACACGTTGGTAAGGAAGGGAGCTAGGATAGTTCCAAACTTTTTGTAGTACTCGCTAGTGAGTCCATCGGGGCCTGGGGATTTGTTAGTAGGCAGTTTAGAAATTGTGAGCAGGATCTCTTGGGGGGTAAATGGGGCGTTCAATGTTTCCAGCTGGTCTCCGGAGAGACGAGGGAGTTTAATCTCCTCTAGGAATGATGATATATCCTGAGGGGAGGGTTGGGGAATAGAGGCATCTTCTTTTAAATTGTAAAGTGTGTTATAGTAATGACGGAAGGCTTCCGCAATAGCTGAGGGATCCGTAAGTTTTTGATTCGAAATCGGGTGGTAGAGGTGGGCAATTTTGGTTTTGGAGTAATGACCTTTGATCCTGGAGGCCATAGCCTTCCCTGCCTTGTTACCAGTGGAGTAGTGTTGGGCTCTAAAGTGGGTATGGGCCTTCTGGAAAGAATCTAAGAGGTGGGTTCTCAGTTCTTGTCTGAGGAGATCTAGTTTGCGTTTGGTATCAGGGTTTGGGTGAGATTGGTTATGGGATTCTAGCACTTTAATTTCGGCCGTGAGGGTGTCTAGACGCTGGGATCTCCTCCTCCTCTCCCTAGCTCCAAGTTGGACAAAGACCCCCCGTATGAATGCCTTATGGGCATTCCAAAGAATTGAAGCATCATCAACAGAACCAGCATTAAGGATAAAAAATTCTTCTAGGCAATCTCTGAGGTGCACTGAGTAGGTTGGGGAATGTATGAGATCTGCATTAGCTCTCCAAAGCCTTGTGGTGGTTGAGGATGGGGAGTCACACAAAGTCAGAGTGACTGGGGCATGGTCCGACCATGTAATTGTAGAAATCTCAGATGATGAAGCTGTAGTCAGAGTCCACTTGTCAATAAAAAAATAGTCAATTTGTGTGTAGGAATTATGGCATGGAGAAAAATAAGAGTAGTCCCTCTCGGTAGTGTGGTGGCAGCGCCACACGTCATACAAATCGTGCGAATGCATGAAGGAGCCCATAGGAGACGTTGGCCTGCTAGATCTGGAAGAAGCGTCCATGGAGTTGTCAGGGACTATGTTGAAGTCTCCGCAGACGATGAGACGTCCGTGTTTGAAGCGGTTAATTTTCTTCATCAACTTAGCCAGGAAGCTGATTTGCTTTTTGTTAGGGGCATAGACCGTCACAATGGTATATCTGATGTTATTCATGGAACAGTCCACTGCGAGATATCTGCCATTGGGGTCAATCAGGGTGTCATGGAGTTGGAAAGACACTGTGGTTTTGAAGGCAATGAGTACGCCATTTTTCTTGTCAGGGCCAGAGGCCTTGAAGATGTTGGGGAAATTTTTGTTAGTGCAGGAGGGTTCCGCGGTAATTTTAAAGTGTGTCTCCTGTGCACAGAGGACATCACAATGGGAGTCGTGGGCAGTTTTCCACAGGGAGGCCCTCTTGGCCGGGTGGTTTAGGCCTTTAACGTTGAGTGAAAGAAATTTCAGCATCTTGGATTTGGTGTAAAGTGTAAAAAGATAGAGAATTACTTACAGTTCGCGGGTAGTATAGTGAGGTCAGTAGGGGAATCCGTGAAATCCGGCGGATCCTGGGAGTCACCGATGAGGAGCTGTCAGAGAAGGCTGTGACGTGGTAGGTTCTCGCTCTCCGGGGTACAGGGTGAACAGGAAGAGAAACAAGAGTACAACAGTTAGTGTAAGGTTGGCACAGGGAGGGAGGAAGGGCACAAGTGAGGGAGAATCAAAAAAAAGTACAGGGGTCAGTAGTATACCAGTAGAACTACTGAGTGTTGGCGGAGGGTGAAAGTCCGTGAACTATCTGCAACGAGCAGGCACTGAACCGGAGTGCAAAATCAAACTGGCGGGATGAACGCACTGACCTCAAGATCATTTGGTAGCAGTGGAGCGAGAGCTTTTGAAGGGGTTCTGGGAGGCCTCTGAGGGTGATGCATGCGGCGGGGTGTCGCTGTCAGGAAGGATTTTCCATTGCCTCAGGAGTTTGATGCCTTCTTCCACTGTGTGGATGCTGTGCTTCACGCCATTTTTGGTCACCGTGAGTTTAGTCGGGAATCCCCATTGGTAGGGTATCTTGTGGTTGTTGAGAGGCTTGGTGATCGTTTGGAGCTGACGCCTTTGTTGCCTGGTGTATTGGGAGATATCAGCAAAAAGCTGTATTTTTGAGTAAGGTGGTGGCAGTTGTTCCATGCGTCTGTTTTTTGCCAGCAGCATATCTTTAGCATGAAAAAAATGGATCCTCATCAAGGTGTCGCGTGGGACATCCGCAGGGAGATGAGGGGGTTTTGGTAGGCGGTGGATGCGATCAATGATGGTCTCCACAGGAGGGAGTTCAGGCAGCAGGGTAGAAATCAGTTTTCTAGCATAAGAGTTCAGATCCGCCGGGACCACCGTTTCTGGTATACCGCGTATTTTGACATTATTGCGGCGTGATCTGTCCTTGAGGTCCGCCATTTTGGCCCGCACCCACTGCTGTTCATCTCTAGTGTGGTCGTGGGCATCCACCAGGTCATTTACTGTATCTGTCATGGCACTCATTTTATGTTCAATATGACCCATCCTAGCCCCCACGTGCACCATTTCAGTTTTAAATGCTGTAAACATGGTGGAGATGTCATTGTGCAAGGAGCTGTGAAGGGAGATCAGCATATCTTTTAGCAGCGTGTCAATCACAGGCTGGTTTGTAGTGGGGAAGGCCGCAATGGGGGAGGAGGCCGGTGGCAGCGTGAGGAGATTGTCTATGGTAGGTCTCACCTCAGGGTTCTGAGCGCCGGTGTCCAGGCGCATCCGCGCTTTCGCTGGACTGTTTGAGGCAGAGGACGATCCAGTGAGCTGGGAGACACTGTGTGGCAAGGTGGACGGATCCTCCTCGTCAGGTAGGTCTGTGTAGGCTCTGTCCCCTCGCGGGGAGCGGTCACGGGCGCCATCTTGGATTTGGCTTCCCGGCGCCATAGCGAAGAAGTCAGTCAGTTTTCTCGGCGGTCTGTAGTCTTTCCGTTTGCGGGTGGTCCCCGTCTGGTTCCCCGATGTTTGGGGGTCTTGGTACTGCATTTTGGGTGTGCTGGTCAGTGCTTGGAACGATCGATTCTCCGTTCAGTGCAGGAGCTGGGATCTCAAGCGTCCATACAGCTCGGCGGTTAGCCACGCCCCCCACCTTTCTTGGTTTTTGAGGTGTCTACTCCACTGCAGCTCGTGCTTTGCACTTAGATGCCTGGTCATACAGGTTGTGCTCAGGTTGAGAACGTTTATGCCTCGCTTCAGGCTCTGATTGCACAGCGTGCAAACCACTTGTGTCTTGTCATCAGCACATTGTGTGAAGAATTGCCACGCTAGGGAACTCCTTGGACCTGACTTTGGTTTGCTCAGTCCCTTGCTGCGTTGAGCACTAGCAAGCGTAATGTCTAGGGGAGGGACGCTCCGCTTTGCACCCTGCTCCCTCTTCTGCTGTGCTGGTGGCTCTGTGCGACCACTGCCTCTTCCTCCGAACTACACAGTTCACCTGTATGACGTTGATTCCATGTGGGGTCGAGGACCTCATTGTCCTCCACATCATCTTCCACCCAGTCTTCACCACTGCCCTCCTTGTCGGTCTGCACAATTGCGAAAGAAGCAGCAGTTGGCAACTGTGTTTCTTCATCATCCGAGACGTGCTCTGATGGTCCCCCCATGTACTCATTTTAAAACATAAGTGGTTGGGCATCGGTGCACCCAATCTCTTCCACTTCTGGGGCAGGGCTAGTTGGATGGCCCTGGGAAAACATGCTAACAGAGTCATCAAAAAGCAGAAGAGACTGCTGCATGATTTGGGGCTCAGACTGCTTCACTGATTTGCAAGGGGGTGAGGTGAAAGACTGATGGATATCGGCTGCAGGTGCCAACTCTGACCTTTCATCACAAGACTGGTTGGGAGACAATGTGAAGGAACTGGAGGCACTGTCAGCAACCCAATCTACTACCGCCTGTTCTGCTCCTGGCCTCAACATTCGTAGAGCCGGATTAGGCCCGACCAAATACCGCTGCAGGCTCTGTCACCTACTCGCACCTGAGGAAGGTGTTTCACTTGTGCATGTAGCTGGCACAGATCGACCACGTCCTCTCCCTGCAACAGGAGCTCCACCAGCAGCACCACGACCGGGGCCACGTCCCTTATTTGACGTTCTCCTCATATTTCTCAAATGTAGGATTTTGCCCTAAATGGGTGTTTTTTGAATAGCACAATAGAAGAACAGTATCTAAAGTGTGTATCTAAGGCCCGGTACACACGAGCAAACATGTACGATGAAAGCGGTCCGTCGGACCGTTTTCACCGTACATGCCTGCCAGAGGGCTTCTGTACGATGGTTGTACTAACCATCGTACAGAAGTCCGCGCGTAAACAATACGCGGGGCGTGTCCGCGTCGTCGCCGCGGCGATGACGCGGAGACGTGGGCGGGCCTGCCATTTAAAGGCTTCCACGCATGCGTCGAAGTCATTAGACGCATGCGAGGGACGGCGGGCGCCTGGACATGTATGGTAGGTCTGTACTGACGACCGTACATGTCCGAGCGGGCAGGATTCCAGCGGACGGTTTTAAAACACGTCCACGAATATTTGCCCGCTGGGAAAAGGCCCAGCGGGCAAATGTTTGCTGGAATTCGGCCCGCTCGCGCCTACACACGACCGAACATGTATGCTGAAACTGGCCCGCGGACCAGTTTCAGCATACATGTTTGGTCGTGTGTACGGGGCCTTACACGTACAGATATGCAGGAAACGCACCAAAAAAAAAATGTATTTGCCCTAAAAAAAATTTTGAATAGCATAATAGAAAAACAGTGGGCCAGATTCTCAGAAGAGTTACGACGGTGTATCTCAGGAAACACCGTTGTATCTCTGTTTTTGGCCCCGGGTATCTATGCGTATGATTCATAGAATCATTTTTGCATAGATACGGCCTAGATCCGACAGGTGTAAGTCACTTACACCGTCGGATCTTTGATGTAATTCGACGCCGGCCGCTAGGTGGCATTTACGTTCAGTTCTCATTTGACTATGCAAATGAGCCTGATACGCCGATTCCCGAACGAATTTGCGCCGCGTTGTCGTCGTTTACGTCATTTCCGTAAGCGTAAGGTTACCCCTGCCATGTTAAGTATGGCGTCGGGTCCGCGTCGTCTTTTTTCGTCGGTTACGTCGTTTTACTAAGTCGTTCGCGAATACGACTTTATGTCAATGACGCTCACGTCGGCGTCATTGACGTTTTCCGTCTTGAGCTGGAGCATGAGCACTGGGCTTTTTTTCTGCCCGGCGCATGCGCAGTTTGATTGGCGCGGGGGCGTGCTTAATTTGAATACAAGCCGCCCCCTTTGAATTACGCGGTCATACGCCGGGCCATTTACACTACGCCGTTGCAAATTACGGAGCAAGTGCTTTGCGAATACGGCACTTGCTTAAGTAATTTGCGGCGGCATAGTGTAAATGGCTTACACTACGCCAACGCGGTATCTATGAGAATCTGGCCCAGTATCTAAAGTGTGTATCTCACACATACACATATGCAGGAAACACTGCAAACACCCTAAATGGGTGTTTTTTTAATATAACAATAGAAGAACACTAGCTATAGTGTTTATCTCACACGTACAGATATGGAGGAAAAACTCCAAACACTGGAGGAAACACTGCAAAATATATTTTTTTGCCCTAAATGGATGTTTTTTGAATAGAACAATAGAAGAACACTAGCTAAATAGGTAGATTCAGTAAGAGTTAGGCCGGCTTATCAGTAGATAAGCAGACCTAACTCAGAATCTATGCCGACTTATGTTTAAGCGTATGCTCAAACAGAGATACGCTTAAACATATCTAAGATACGACGGCTTGTGCTGTCCTATCTTAGATTGCAATATTTTGGATGGCCGCTAGGTGGCGCTTCCATTGCGGTCGGCGTAGAATAAGTAAATGAGTAGATACGCCGATTCACGAACATACGCCAGGCCGACGCAGTACTTTTATGCCGTTTACGTAAGAGATAGGCCGCGTAAAGTTAGAGCTAGGCCCTATTGGAATAGTAATGTCAAGGATGGCCGCCGTTCCCGCGTCGACATTCAAATTTTTTACGTCGTTTGCGTAAGTCGTCCGTGAATCGGGATTTACGTCGTTTACGTGCACGTCAAAATCAATAGGCCCGTGCGGCGTACTTAGCCGCAATGCACACTCGGAAATGTAGGCGCCCGGTGCATGCGCAGTTCGCAAAAAACGTAAGGTCAAGCCCCATTAGCATACAACACGCCCCCCTCAAACACATTTTAATTAGGCGCCCTTACGCCCGCCGATTTAGGCTACGCCGCCGTAACTTAGCAGGTAAGTACATTGTGAATCATGTACTTGCCTAGCTAACTTACGGCGGCGTAGCTTAAATGCCTTAAGCTATGCCGCCGCAAAGTTAGGCATAGGTACCTGAATCTACCTAAAAGTGTTTATCTCACACGTACAGATATGGAGGAAAAACTGCAAACACTGGAGGAAACACTGCAAAATATATTTTTTTGCCCTAAATGGGTGTTTTTTGAATAGAACAATAGAAGAACACTAGCAAGCGGTGAGTGACCACTGTTGTCCGCCTCACGACCCGCCGTCACCTAGCAGGGAACAGGCTGCAACTCATCCTCCGTCGCAGTTGCTGCAGGGCACGGAGAACATCCCCGGATTGCCGCGAGCGGCGCGGGCCCTGGGGACACAGGATACTGCCCTTATGCCCTCCTCCCCCCCGGATCCACTTCTGGACTTCCTAGGCCTACCAAGCCCACATCACCCCCTGTGATGGTGCGGCCAAGTACACCTCAGGCACACAGCCCCCCCTCTGTGTTGGCCCCAGATCCACCACAGGCCCAGAGAGCCTCACGCTCCACAGAACTGCTCCAGTCCAGGGCACACGAGGCAGCATACCATCCCCACCCCTCTTATGCCCAGATGGCACAGACCAGCCTGCCTTCTCATGGGGACGCATCCCCGATATCCACCCTGCAGCCCCCCTGACCTTATCATGGACTGAGTCATGTGCCTCCCCCGCCTGAGCACCCCCCACCCTGGACCACGGGTGCCACCGCAGAGACCTACCGCCACTTGAATCCTACACCCCCTCCCCCACCATGGGGATCAGATGGGGCTGAGCAACCCTCCTGGCAGTCCTATTTGCAAGCCATTCCCACAAAGGAGGATTTTAAGCAGCTGATTGCGAACGTGAAGGCCACCTGCCGGACCGAGATCCAAACCATCCAAGCAGGCCTTAAACACCTAGCCGATAGAGTAGAGATGGCCGAGGAAGAGATCCAGGAGACTAAACTGGCCGTACATAGAATCCAACTTCAGGGCTCTGACCACCGCCTCATGCTACGAGATATGCAACGCCACATAGAAGACCTGGACAACAGGGGGCGCCGTAACAACATTAGAGTGCGAGGCCTCCCTGAGGCGGAAGAGGCTGAGGATTTGCAGAAAATGCTCCAGATGAGTTTAACGATCTCCTGGAGACACCCCTGGACAAACACATTGAAATGGACAGAGCTCATAGGGCCCTTCGCCCAAATGGCCCCGCTTCCAAACCAAGGGACGTTATTTGTCTAATACAATCATACCCGCTGAAAGAGACCATTATGCGCAAAGCCCGCGCTGTCCGCAACTTAGTATTCGACAACTTCCCGATACAAGTATACCCAGACCTTTCATGGATCACGCTCCAGAAGCGGAGACTCCTGCAACCACTACTGCGCATCCTGCAAGACCAGGACATTCTTTACAGATGGGGCTTTCCCTATAGCCTGACCGCCAAACACCAAGGGAGATCGGCGGTCCTACGATACCCTGAAGACTTGGACTCCTTCTGTGATGCCCTGGGCATTCCTGTCCCTCAACTACCCGACTGGGACCTGGTTGCCACTCCCCCTCCACCCCCGGTGGTCTGGCAAAAGGTTCTACCGAACAAGCATTCCAAGGGACCGGAGCCCTCGGAAGGCCCTTCCCCTGATGGCCAGCTGAATAACCTGCGCAACCCGACCTGCCCGGCCGGACAACACTAAGTACTGATCTGTGTTTTTTTTTTTTCCTTTTTTTTTCTTTTTGGAAGCTCATGCGCTTCGAAGCCTTGACTTTCCCCCGAAGGCCCACGCCACATTTTTGTTTATTGGGCTGTCCCGAGGCGGCCCCTGTCTGGACTGATCGGCTTTCTGGATGCTGATCCCTCCTTGTGGTTCTCCACTTGAGAGTTCCTCCCTGGACCTTGGTCCCTCCGAGTCTCCCCAGCCTGGGATTCTTAAATCTCCTGGTCGGGGAGTCTGATTGGAACTTATTTGGCCCATGACCCCTTGGTCAACCAGGGCATATATGAAAATGTTTATTGTGTTTAGTTCGAATGTTCTTACTCTTTTTTCTTTCTCCCCCTCTAGAGCTCCCTGCTGCTGTTCTCCGCGGTCCCGGCCCTCCTTACATGGATATCATGCTCCTTGACCTGGTCACACCATCTGCTCCACCAGATAAGTATGCCTGCAGCACACCCCCTCCTAGGTTATGGCTAGAATTTTCTCACTGAATGTCCACGGAATAAACTCCAACAAGAAACGCCACCTGGCGCTCCGAGAGTTTAGGCAGTCAGGGGCAGACATTATCATGGTGCAGGAAACTCACTTTGATAGGGGGGGCTCCTTCACATTTGCATCCAGATACTTCCCCCAGGTGTACCAGGCTTTTGGACCGAATAAGAGGGCGGGCGTAGCTATCCTCTTTAAAAAAGGGTCCCCCTTTTCATGCTCCTCCGCATATTTAGACCCCTGGGGACACTTCCTTATCCTCAGGGGCCTATGGCAGTCACAGGCCATTACCCTCTGTGTAGTCTATGCACCCAACACGCATCAGCACCATTTTCTAACCAGGGTACACGCCCGACTTTTCCGAGAGTCTCATGACTTCCTGGTGATCGGAGGAGACTATAACCTGGCACACTCGGCTACCTGGGACCGCCTAGTGGCAAATACCCAGACCTTGCAGACCTGGGCTCTTAAGGACTCCAAGTTGTTTCACCAGCTGACTAGTAAAAACGCACTCTTTGATGCCTGGCGAGCCCTCCACCCGGGCGACCGCCAATATACATTTTACTCGGCCCCACATCGCACACACACGCGTATAGGCTATTTTTTCGTAAATAACAATGCGCTATGTATCGCGGAAGCGACTAGTGTGCTGCCCATCTCCTGGTCGGACCACGCCCCCATCACGCTCTCCCTAAACTTAAATGCCCCCGTCCGCCGGCCCTATAATTGGAGGCCTAATGACTTTCTCCTGCAACATGCCCCCTCGAAGCAGGAGTTAGAGGTGACCCTGCAGCACTACTTCGCTGAAAATGTCACTTCGGATGTCTCCGCCTCCACCCTGTGGGCCGCCCACAAGGCGGTCCTTAGGGGGAGATGCATGGCCCATTCTTCGGCCATGAAGAGGGACGCCGATGCCGCTAAGGCACTGGCAGAACAGCAGCTGAAGGCCCTTGAAGCTAAGCTCCTACTGACCCCATCCACTGCACTCCTTAAACAGATTGTCCAAATGCACGTGACACTTCAGGACCTCGCTTTAGGCAAAGTAGAGAAGGCACTGATCCGCCTTGAGCAACTTTACTATGACAAGGGCAACAAGGCGCAAGCTCTCCTAGCCAGGAAACTGGCGGACCGAGCCCTTGCCTCTACCCCACACCAGATAAAGAACAGGGGGGGCGATCTTCTGACACACCCCCGGGACATAGCAGGAGCCTTTGCGGACTACTATACAGACCTGTACGACAAAACAGAAGTTCCACATGACCCTCCCTCTCCTGACCTGACAGCCCGTATGACCCAATATCTAGAGCAAGCAGGTCTACCCCAACTTCAGGTGGCGGATCTGCAGGGCCTGAACGCTCCCATATCGCCGGAAGAGATAGCAGCAACAGTGAAGGGCCTCCCAGCCCATAAATCCCCTGGCCCTGACGGGTTACCCTACGAGTACTATAAGACCTTTCTCCCGCTACTCAGCCCCCACATGACCGCACTATTTAATGCCTTTCTCCACCAGACCCCAATCCCGAGCGATATGCAGGGATCTTTTTTGACCCTCATACCGAAACCGGATAAAGACCCAGCCTCCTGCGCCAGTTACAGACCAATAGCTCTATTAAACTCAGACCTCAAAATATTCACAAAACTTCTCTCGGATAGGCTGAATGCTATCCTCCCCTCCCTGATCCACAAGGACCAAGTGGGTTTTGTACCGCTACGTCAGGCAGGGGACAATACCAGGAAGGTCATTGACCTGATCGATGTAGCCAACAGAGACGGGGCGGAAGCCCTGATACTGAGTCTAGACGCGGAAAAGGCCTTCGATTGCCTGAGTTGGCCCTTAATGTTTGCTACCTTGCGCCACATGGGGTTCAAGGGACCCTTCCTACGGGCGGTACAGCACCTCTATTCAAACCCTACCTCCCAAGTTAAAACCCCTTTGCCACATCTTCCCCCTTCCAGATAGCTAACGGCATGTGCCAGGGATGCCCACTCTTGCCCCTGCTCTTCGCCCTATGTGTTGAACCCCTGGCAGCATCCATACGGGGAAATCTGGACATTAGGGGTATCTCGGTGCGGGGAAAGGAATTTAAGACGTCTCTATTCGCGGACTACATTATTCTCACCCTGACCCAACCCAGAATCTCCCTACCTAACCTTCATGTTGAACTAAATAGATACGGGACAATGTCGGGATACAAGACAAACGCTTCAATGTCAGCGGCCCTTCCAATTAACATCCCGGAGGCTGAGCTCCAACACCAGCAGTCAAACTTCCCTTATACCTGGGAGAGTTCATCCCTCAAATACCTGGGGGTCCATATCACATCATCCTTTGGCTTCCTTTACCAGGCCAACTCCCCCCCCTACCGTACGGTTAGAGGCCTTCTTCAAAAGTGGAAGGCACATCATATCTCGCTCCAGGCCGCGTGGCAGCCATTAAAATGGTCATCTTTCCCAAACTCCTTTACCTGTTTCAGACGCTACCCATCCTGACCCCGTATGCCCACCTCCGCAGACTCCAGAGTGACATGCTGAAATTTGTCTGGAACCACAAGAAACATAGGATCCCCGGGTCGGTCATGACAGCCTCGCGGGAGATGGGGGTCTGGCTTTCCCTAACCTTGTTAGATATTATCAAGCTACTCAGCTGCACGCAATAGTCTCCTGGTTCCCCCAGAGGTCCTTTAATAAGTGGACGGAAATAGAAAAAATATGGCTAGCCCCGGTCCATCCAAATAGCCTCCTGTGGGATGCTGATGTGAAGGTGGAGCCTGACTGTTTGCTAGGCTCGATGTCTTTACTTCGAGGGCTCTGGTGCAAGATGTCCTGAGAGATAGTGCTCAAGTCCGAGTGCTCCTTGCTGAATTCTTTTGTCTGCAACCCCAAAATACCGGACAGCCTAACTCACCAGATGTCTTGGCCCTGGGCCTCTCGGGACTTATTCCATGTTGGACACTTAGTGACCCTAGGTCCCACAAGCTGCTAACATTCTCGGAGCTCCAAGCGAAACACGATCTGCCCAGACAGGTATTTTATAGCTACTTACAAATAAGACATTATGCCCAGACAATAGCCCCAAGGCTCCAATTTTTACAACCGTCCCCATTTGAACGTATTGTCCTAGAGGGGCGCCACAGACGGGGGTCGATCACAGACATCTACCGGCTACTGAATGCGTATGATTGGCCGGGGCGGGAGAAGCATGCGTATATGCTGAGGTGGGAGAGGGAGCTAGGAGAGTCACTGCCGATGGAGTCCTGGCAGGCCGTCTGGAGGCAGGCTGCTAAATCATCCCTATGTACCTTGTATAAAGAAAACTCATATAAGATCCTGTTTTTTTGGTACCAAACCCCGGACATACTCCACAAAATATTTCCCTCCACTTCTGACCGATGTTGGCGCTGCCATCAGGACAGAGGCTCTCTCTTTCACATCTACTGGGTGTGCCCCATTATTACCCCGTTTTGGCAGTCCACGCAACAACTGCTTACCCATCTCTTTGAGACGCCAATCCCCTAAACAATTTTTGCTAGGCATCTCCCAACCCTGATTGGCCAAGCCGTACAAAAAACTACTTAGGCACATACTAACAGCGGCTAGATGCTTGATAGCCCTCAATTGGAAAAAATCCACACCCCCATCCCAAGAAGCCCTTTACGCTAGGGTCAAGGACGTGGAGTTGATGGAGCGGATGACGGCTAGGATACGCAATGGCATAGACGTCCACAACGAGGTCTGGAGTGAGTGGCATCGGCGGTAACTTAAATCCCCTTTCTCTTTCTTTCCTTCTTCTTTCTCCTTGACTCCCCTCTCCTCTTATACAACCTACTGTTGTCACCGTTGACACCAGAGTATAGAAACGGTTTGATAAGCATAGTTTGTTGACATGACTGTTGGAAAAGCTAGCTCTCAGAATAGGGCCCTATTGGCCGGAAGCTTAACTCCCCCTCTACCCATTGTCATGGTCTTACCTCTTGCTGGCTTCTTTCATCTGACATGTGCTGGCGGCCATATTGGTTTCTGGGCTTCTTATAACTTACCACACCCTGCGGCTCCTCCTTCCCACTGGGAGGAGCTGGATGCCTTGCATATATATAGGAGGTCTGTTGCTTCATTTCCCTGCTTGGTCCTCTTGTATTCACATGCTCCTGAGATGGTGCTGCTGCTCTTGGTTACCGACCCGGCTTCCACGGACTACCCTTCTGGCTCCTGATTCCTGGCTTCGTTCGGACTACCCTTCTGGCTCCTGATCCCTGGCTTCGTTCGGACTATCCTTCTGGCTCCTGATCCCTGGCTCCGGTGGAAGACTCTGCACTGTTTGATCATCCGTTTGGACTTTTACCTTGCTGTTTGGTTTTCAATAAAGCCTTCCTATTTCATTTATCTATTGTTGTACGTCTGATTCATGAGAAATCTCCTGCGGGACAGAAATCTTCCGAGTGACGACATTGCCGCTCCAGCCAATTACAGCGCTGGAGCGGCGATACCCGGAAGACACGCCAAAGCAAGATGACATCTTCTTCGGCGTGGACCAGGTAAGTTCCTCACACCTCATTTAAGGTAAGTATTTCATAATGAGCTAGTATGCAGTGCATACTAGCTCATTATGGCTTTTGCTTTTCAAAAAAACGGAACGGGTTTACTACCGCTTTAACCCTTTCACATTGTTCTTTAATCATTTATGTTCTATCAGTATTCTATAAAAAATATAAGTGACATGTTATATCAATAAATATTATAACACAAAGAATATATTAATATGAATAATGTAATTTTATTTTGACACTTATCAGATCCTAGATGTAAATTGTTTTATTCAAAAGCTAAGATATGATTTGTTACTACAGAATTTCAATCATCTTATAATATTTAAATGAAAATATGAAATCTGTAATTAAAAGAAATAAAAGTAAAAAATGTAATTACCTTTGATATGTTTAATTAAACTGGTTCACAGACAAATGGACTCAATGAGCTGCAGGTCTGGTTGGTACAGTCCATAAGGAACAACAGTAATTAGAATGAACCAGCAGACAACCTATTAATATTCTTTCAAGGTCAAGCCACAGAACTAATTCGGAAAAACACTAAAACCCATTATTAAACTATCAGTCAAACTGCATGCTGACAAAGAATCAATAGGCAAACCCTCCATAGTATAAACAAATATTATTAAGGCGTAATAGTCCCACTTGACCACAGAATCCATTTAGTTTCGATATTGTTTGGTTGCAAACTATTATTTATAGAAGAATAGTATCATATTAAACAAAGTCTTTATATCTGCTGCATCTAAATCCAACTTGATAAAACAAAGACACTGGAAGGATTCATTAACTAGGTGCTGATTGTTAGTAACAGAAACACTTGCTTATTGACCTGTCGGTGTAATACATGTTATTCATCAAGCCTGTGTTCTCAGTCTTTAAGTACATGTTGTTTAAGCTAAAAAAGAGAATTTATAAATGATGACTATGCCAAGTGGTCCAACTAAACTATTAAAACTACCCACACATTGAATACTCAATTATTCAGCTTTGATATTCCAGCTACACAAAGCAAATTGATTAGTTAACGGGACTGACAGTATTTTTTAAAGCATTTGCTTACAAACTAAATATAGTTTGATGAGTCCTAACAGTAAATACTGTATTTATAGTCAAGTAAACAATATTTTAAATCACAATGGGCTCCATTGACAAAAGCATCACGCATGCAGTATTTAGGTGTCCAGACACATTCTGCCTAAATATTGCATACGTTTCTGAAACTATTGAAGTACTGTACTGTTTTGCGGGGTTCCCCACTGACAGCTGGATGTAAAGAAAAGCTTTGCTTGCATTAAAAAAATTACAGAAAAAAACAGCGTGCCCCCCTCAATCAAAAACGGATTTTGGGGAGAACATGCATATCAAAATGTAAAAAAATGGACGAAAATCTATATTAGACCATTATGCGTGCATGCAGCCTGGAAGGTCAGGAAAGGGGGGGTGAGCAAGTGGCCAGGCCACTTGCCCTAAAAATGGGGGGTGCCAATTCCCCAGGTGGCCCTGTCCCTTAGTTTATTTAGTGGTGGGAGGTGGTGGGGCTATTATTAGATGGCGGGAGCCAGTGTTGGAGGATTCTTGTTATTTATTTTGGGGCTACAGTGGTGGTGGTGATTGATGATGGATCTACATCAGCGGACATTCTTTTTTAAATAAAGGATTTGTCAAAAAATGTGTCTGCCTTTTTATTTACTTTTTCAGCACTTTTTTGGTGAATGAGTAGGGAAACTATGTACCCCCTCCCCTACTCTGTCACAAAGGGGGGGATTTTGGGCCCCCCACATGCAGACTCCCACAACCACCAGCCAGGGCTGTGGGAAAGAGGCCCTTGTGCCCATCAACATGAAGCCCCCCCCCCACCCAAAAACACCATCCCATGTTAAGGGCATGTGGTCTGGTATGATTCAGGAGGGGAGGCACTCGCTAGTTCCCCTCCTTTCCTGACCTGCTGGGCTGCATGCTCGGATAAGGGTCTGGTGTGGATTGGAGGGACTCGACAACATTTTTTTTCTGTGATCTTTTTAATGCCAGCAAAGCTTTACTTTACATTCAGCTGTAAGTGGGGATGACTCATTGGTTGTCAAGAATGCTGCGGCCACTGGAATTAAATTACCACAAGCTTTAACTACTAAAGTAATGCATCACTTCATAAAATAGGGTGAAGTGGTAGATACTGCTTTGTGAATGGAGCCCAATGTACTTAATTAAAAATGATTTCAATCCAATTTAGAAAACCTAATATTTGTTTGTAAACCAGCTTGCAATGCAGTTAAAAAAAAGTGTGGTCCTCCTCCTCTGTCTTCATGCAGTTCCCAGGCCTAATATGCCAGTTTTAGATTTCATCTGCACAAACCACAACCAGTTTTATTATATAGATACAATGGTCAAGCTTTCAGTACACCAAGCAATACAACCAACATGATGGCATTCACCAAACACTCACTGCAGGTTTGTGTTTCTGGTGTGTGTTTTAAATTACAGTGAATGATTCACCTGCTGTGGGTGTGTGCTTAATATCCCATTCCCTGATCAAAATAAAAGCTCCTTGGACCCGATCCTGTTTTGTTTACAATTAGGAAGTGGGAGGGGTTTCTTGTCACAACATACCGTATGGGCATTTAAGTCACATAAGGGTTGATTTGCGAAAATTGGAGCATGCAAAATCTGGTGCAGCTCTGCATAGAAACCAATCAGCTCACAAAGGTTCTCTGAATGTTGCTTTGCAAGAATGCAAATGCAAGCTCTATACGTGATGGTATGTGATTGACAGTAGTGCCATCATGTATAAAGCTTGTATTTGCATTCTTGCAAAGAAACATTCATAGAACCTTTGTGAGCTGATTGGTTTCTATGCAGAGCTGCACCAGCTTTTGCATGCTCCAATTTTTGCAAATCAACCCTTATGTCACTTAAATGCCCATATGGTAAGATATGACAAGAAATCCCTCCCACTTCCTAATTGTAAACAAAACAGGATCGGGTCCAAGGAGCTTTTATTTTGATCAGGGAATGGGATATTAAGCACACACCCACAGCAGGTGAATCATTCACTGTAATTTAAAACACACACCAGAAACACAAACCTGCAGTGAGTGTTTGGTGAATGCCATCACTTTCAGCTGAATACAGTGTTACCCCATTGTAAAATAAATGAAGGTACAAAACCTTCTGTGCATTTCTCCCTCCACAGCTCCCCCTAATACTCACCTGAGCCACCTCTCAATCCAGCAATGTGTACAAGAGTCTTGGCTGTCCCAAGGCTTCCTCTCCTTATTGGCTGAGACAGCAGTGGGAGCCATTGACTTCCACTACTGTCAATCACAGCCAGTGAGGCAAAAAGGAGAAAGTGGGGGTGGGGCCAAACCATGGCTCTATGTGTCTTATGAATGCATAAAGCAGGGCTCAGGAGCGAGCATGCACCAGTGTCCCCATAGCAAGTGGCTTGCTATTGGGGGCACTGGTCAAGGGTGAAGAGACAGGAGGGGAATCGGAGAAGAAGAGCATCAGAAAGGACCCGGGCTGCTCCATGCAAAACCATTGCGCAGAGCAGGTAAATATAACATGCTTGTTATTTAAAAAAAAAAGTTGAACCTTTAATGCCACTTTAAACATTATTTTTTGTTGTTATATTTTAAAGCTGATCTCCAGGTAACCACAAATGAATGTACTGTAGCTCTATATTCATTAGTATATTGTATTATTAAATGTATTTTTTTTTAAATATAAGGTGTATTAGTACCTTAATTTGACTTGGTCTGCAGCATTCATTTTAAAGCAGAGCTTAGATTGAGAGCAGGAGAAGCATAACATGTAGTCAATAAGTTGTTCTACATTGTTTATATGCTAACAAGAGGCATGCTGAAAAGAGAAAGATTAGTGATAGAGAGATGAGAGCATGAGCCTGCTGCTTCTCCTTTCAATGTTTAGTTACTGATTGGGGAAGGGAAAGGACCCATAAGTGTCACTCATATACAGCAGAGAAACAATAAAACAGGACTGTGCTGAAATGCAAAGATGTGTAAATCTCAGAACCAGATGGAGAAATATACAACTCTTTTAAAAGGAAAAACATCTCCTTTATTGGTATTATGGGGTTGTTTTACTAAAACTGGAGAGTGCAAAATCTGGTGAAGCTGTGCAGGTAGCCAACCAGCTTCTAACTTCAGCTTGTTTAACCACTTGCTGACTGCGCTATAGCTGAATGATGGCTACAGCATGGCCGGTCAGTTCTGGGAGGCCATCATATGACATCTTCTCGTGACCACACCCAACACTCACCTGCTGCAGCACATAGACAGTGCTCTCTGTGATCGAAGTGTTCTCCGGACAGTAAACAGAAGCTTCTGTAAAAGGAACATGTACACTGATAATCAGGGCAATGATTATCAGTGTCCTGATTATTAGTGCAGTCCCAACAGTGCCCACCAGTACTTCCAATCTGTGCCCACCAGTAATGCCAATCAGTGCCCATCAGTGCCCATAAGTGATGCCAATCAGTGTCCATCAGTTCCTCCTCATCAGTGTCACCTGTCAGTTCCACCTACTAGTGCCCATCAGTGCCACCTATCAGTGCTCATAGGTGCCACCTATTAGTGTCCATCAGTGCTGCCTATCAGTGCCCATCAGTGTCACCAATTAGTACCCATCAGTGCTGCTTATCAGTGCTCATCAGTGCAGCATATCAGGTCCCATCAATGGCCATCAGTGCTGCCTCATCAGTGTACATCATCATCTGTATTTTTTTTCATTTATTTAGCAACAAAAAAAAACAGTGGTGAATAAATACCACTAAAATAAAGCTCTATTTGTGTAAAAAAAAATGATACAAGTTTTATTTGGGTATAGTGTTGCATGACCACGCAATTGTCATTCAAAATGAGACAGTGATGAAAGCTGAAAATTGGCCACTTCAGGAAAGGGATAAAAGTGCCCAGTAGGCAAGTGGTTAATTAAGCTTTGACTAAAAAAAAACTGGACACTGATTGGCTTCTATGCAGAGCTCCACCAGATTTTGCAAGCTACAGTTTTAGTAAATCACATTGCACATGTGTATATTGGCTGTTTTCCCAGAGTTTGGCTTTAAAAGGTAACTCAATTTTCCACTTTAGGTGGACAAACTAAATTTCAGGAATTTTAACAAACTTTGTTGCAGAGTTCTACCTTTCTTTTCACCGAATAAAAAGCTATTTGCTCGATGTCATATGAATACCGATACAGAATGGGAGAGTCTGGTTCATTATTATTATTAGCTTTGTGTTTTAATTAGAAAATCTGTAGCTATGGCATCCCTTTAGAAGTACTTAACCCGTTAAGAGTATTGCACGAAAACTAAAATTTATATTGTAGAGCATGCCTACAAATTGACTTGTATCTTTGGGCTAACTTCTGGGAAAATCAGTGAGCCAATCACACAAGCAGGAAATTACATTTCAGGAAGCATTCTGTACACATCACTATGCAGAACACTATAGGTTGCCATATCGTATTTAATTTTGCAAAAAATAACAGCAGCTGCAGATTGAAAGGGTAAGGTCATTTTTAGTTAACATTAAGTGACAATTTGGCTTGTGTAGTAATTGTATATGTTATGTTATAGTATAGCATAAAATGTGTTATATTTTGTTTCATGAAAGTGGAGTTACCTTTTTATACATCAATCATTTTATAATGTCTGTTATTTGGTGATCCTAAATGTCTGTCTGCTTTTCAATACTTACTAAATAAATGTATCCAAAATAATAATTTGTGCTCTAAAATTGAGCTTAAGGTTTTGTGCCCCATCACCCGCGTCATTGGATTTGATTGGTAGCAGCGGGAGCCAATGGCTGCGATGCTATCAATCCATCCAATCAAAGAGCTGAGACAATGGGCAGAGGGGAAGAGTGCATCTCTGGAATGGGAAATAAGGGTCTCAGGTAAGTAAAATGGGGGGGGGGGGGGGGGGGGGGCCGGTCAGTGAGAAGTTTTTTCACCTTAATGCATATGATGCATTAAGGTGAAAAAAATGAGGGTTTTTACAACCCCTTTAAACTGAACGAGGTGTGTTTGGCTAACAATGTTTTCTAATAATAGAGAAAGTTCATATTCTACCACCTCCTACACCCAGTATATATATATATTATTTATAAAAAAAACATTGCGTGTGTGTTTGTGTAATCATTTTTCTATCTGACATTTTGTTTATTAAAATTAACTATACGAGCATGAATACAGGTGTAGCATGATCCCAAAGACCTAAAGCTATATTACATTTTTTATGGGTGAATGCTAAAGGTTTAGCTGTGGCTTTTATCTTTAAAATAGTAATAACAGGGATGATTTAAAGGTTTTACATTTACTGTTCTTAAATCAGTGTCCTAACACCAGTTCTTTCTGAGTGAGTAATATTGCCCAATAAAAATTCTCTTAAAAGCTTTGATTTATAGGAAGAAAAACTCTTCTTCTGTGTTCTGTGATCTGTTTCGGTGTAATCCTCATAAAACTGACTGGTTCATTTGTTGCTTGACAAACCTATCTTATGTGAGCAAAACCTTTAGGTCTTTTTGAAACTTTTGCCATTCATATCATTTAATCTTTCAATATAAAATATCATATACCCATGTACACTAGTGAATTTTTGTTAACAGAATCGAAAAATTCCTAAATATGTAGTATGGCAAGAAATATATTTTCATTGACAGGCATTTAAAATGAGTACAGAGGTAATAACATTGTAATCCTAATTTTAACAGTTAAGGCAGTTAGGAATCTAAAGCTGTGGAGCACAGAGTGGGAAAAGTTCAATTATTCCTTAAGGCGGCATTGCAAATTGTATTACTAATGTACTAAACTAATAACTAGAGAAACATTACACTCCAAAAGAATTAAAACCTTATGAAGACCATTGGTTGTTATGACACTTATTTAGGTAATCAAAATGAAAGCACAATTTTATAGACAATTGACTTTAAAGACCCAGCACGGCACATTTTAGCTATACTTTCATTCCATGAAAAGGTCCAATGCCAGATCTGAGCATACATGCAGCTGCAAGTAGCTCAATATTCTGTAAGACCTATTACTGTACATTGAGATTTTATGTGACTTTTAGCTAAACAATACTGTATTTTTGGCAAATTTCCTGGTATAAATTTAGGATGAACTTTATTGGGGCAAAATAACAGAAGTTTAAAAAGTGAAAACAAACTAATCAGTATTATGGTGCACTAAATAAAGACTTACCATCTTTTTAATATCATGAGTGCTAAAAATGTTAATTTTTTTTTTATAAATAATTGTATTGATTTTGCTCAACAGAAAGTAACCAAGATCAAGGTAGTGTGCAGAAGATATAATAGTACAGAATGACTTTCTCATAAATCAGTCAGGAAAAAAGGCACACAAAGATTTTGATATCCTTAGGTCAAAAAGATCAAATAATCATAACAAAATAATCCCGTAAGGTAGCAAGGCATGGATTAAGTCATTGCGGAAAGTACACCCTAACACCAGGGTCAGGACCACAAATTCAAAACCAAGCGAGTAGTTGGGTGTGGATTGAGTCATCACAGGAAGTACTTCCAATCACCGAGGTCAGGACCAAGAATTCAAAACTTATATACATTGCCACAGCATTGAAAGCCCCTGTAGGGAAAATAGGAGGGAAGGGAGGTGGGGTGGAGGAGAAAATAAAATGTTTTGTTTACAAGAAAGCATCTAGAAGTCTAGAGACTACTATCCCACTGGAGTGCTCAGGAAAAACATTTCTTGCCTAGGGATGGAGTCCCTAAAAGGGGGTGTGGAAGAACGAGTTCAAACTTTATTGAGCTTCAGGAGAGGTGTACAGTATGCTCACCAACCAGAAAAATTAAAGGAGGATGACAAACAAGTCTTTCTAAGCCTGAAAAAGTAGAAACCATAAAGGCCTGCCATCTAGATGTAAATTGCTTGAGGTTGACATGCATCTCCAAATCTAGCTTGTAACTGTACAGTATAATAGCAGCTATAGTTCATTGTATACATCGAAGATTGTTGGCCCTGCAGGAGAAGTACCAGTGGTGGTCCGTCCATAGGTCACAAAAAAAACGGGCCCTTTAAGGCCTTGTACACACGACCGAACATGTCTGCTGAAACTGGTCCGCAGACCAGTTTCAGCAGACATGTTCGGTCGTGTGTACGGCCGACCGGACAGGTTTCCAGCGGACATTTGTCCAGCCGATCGTTTTGCAGCAGACAAATTTTTCTTAGCATGCTAAGAAACATGTCCGCTGGAATCCTGTCCGTCGGACATGTTCGGTCGTCTGTACAGACTCACCGTACATGTCCGAGCGGCTGCCATCCCTCGCATGCGTCGAAGTGATTCTAAGCATGCGTGGAAGCGTTGACCTTCCAGCGTCACGCACGTCGCCGCGTTATCGTCACGGCGACGGCGCGGACATGTCACCGCGCTGTCTGTCTGCGCGGATTTCGGTTTGATGGTGTGTACAACCATCAGACCAAAACCTCCCAGCGGACATGTCCGATGAAAATGGTCCGGCGGACCGTTTTAATCGGACTGTCCGCTGGTGTGTACGAGGCCTAAGAGGTTTGCTTAAAATGTCGTTTTTACTTTGTACTAACTGCAGTGATGGCGGCCGTCTCTATAGAGGGCGCTGCAGCGCCACCCCCTATTGCAAATAACATACATTCATGTATTGCATTGCATGAACGTATGTTATTGTTGCCAGCTGCCGCTGGTCTATTCAGATAGCCGGACCTTGGGCGCCGGTTACCTGAATAACAGCAGCTGGTTGGCTGAGCGGAAGTGCCTATCAGAGCCAGCGGCTCTGATAGGCTTTCTGAGTACAGCCCTCGTCTCCCGGATGTCTATCCTCGGAACGCACGGGGGGTGCGTTCCTTGGATAAGACTGATGGCCGTCTCAGCCAATCAGATCTGCCTATTCTGGTTATCGGTAATCCGATTGGCTGAAGCATCATCAAGGGCAGGAGAAGACATCGAGGGACATGGAAGCAGAAAGGTAAGTGCATGTTACAGGGCACAGCGGCGACAATGGGCACAGAGTCGACAAAGCACAGTGGTGACAAAGGGCACAGCAATGACAAAGGGCACAGTGGTGACAATGGGCACAGTGGCAACAATTAAAGGGCACAGTGACATGCACAGTGGTGACAATGGGCACAGTGGCAAAAATTAAAGGGCACAGTGACATGCACAGTGGCATCAATGGGCACAGTGGTGACAATGGGCACAGTGGCAACAATTAAAGGGCACAGTGACATGCACAGTGGCAACAATGGGCAAAGTGGCGACAATTAAAGGGCACAGTGACATGCACAGTGGCAACAATGGGCACAGTGGTGACAATTGGCACAGTGGCAACAATTAAAGGGCACACTGACATGCACAGTGGCATCAATGGGCACAGTGGTGACAATGGGCACAGTGGCAACAATTAAAGGGCTCAGTGACATGCACAGTGGCAACAATGGGCAAAGTGGCGACAATTAAAGGGCACAGTGGTGACAATTGAGGGGCACAGTGGCTGCGTTTGATGGCATGGCACAGTGGTGACAATTTAGAAAAAAGTGTAGAAAAGTGTAGCGCTAACAAAAAAAAAAGCAATTAGTGATAAACAATTGTAAAAGATAACGTGCAACACCACGTGAATTAATGGTATATTAAAGTCCATATATTAATGACTGAATCGGTGAATCCTTCTCAAATGAATGGAAAAAACACACATAATCCAATGCTTAAAAAATGTGAAGAGTCCACCACCACTTATGACAAGGGGCTTACCGGATCGATTGGACCCAGACAGGCATATACCTACTAGGCCAATCAAACTTTGTTAAAGATGATACACTGAAGAGGGTACACCATACACGTCATGCGATTCGGTATCAATGAAGAAAACCTCAGGCAAATGGTATGAAAATGGTTTCCAGCAAGCAGCGACTTTCACACAGAGGGTATATCAGTAATCCAACCGATAAGTATGAAATAGAAAAAGCAGGGCGCACATAGCATAATTCCGTAAAAAAAAAAACAATATTTATTTTAAACATGTTTCGTTACAAAAAGAACATCATCTGGGGTGCTGTCATCATGCTACACTTACCCTTAAATACATCAAAGGACCCCCACATTCATATCAAGGCTCCAATAGGCAGCTGGTGTCCATATCACAGCACTTCCTGCTTGTTACAATGGAGGATATGGCGTGCGGGTCAAGCCTCTCTTTCAGTACAGAAAGTACATCGAGAGGGTGGATATAATGGACCAAACCTCAAAGGAAAGAGGATTAAGAATAGTGGAGCTATAAGATCGCTGAATAGCATCTGCTCCAATTTATAATAAAATTGGCTGTGCAAAGACCCGATCCATGGATTGCAGCGTCTATATTACTAAAGGGATGTGCGCTCCATGTTCTCACAGCACATCATGTGACAGTGCAACCAGGCCTCGTTCTGAAATCCAGGATGGTTGCACATGATTTCTCCCTATTGGTAGATTGCGGTCACCTGACCATATTACCAAGCCTCGTTATGGATCCAAAGTTATGCACTCCACAGCAGTCTGATTGCCTTGCTGCACAGGCCCACTCCTGGCCTTCTGACACTCCAGGCTTCCACACTCCTCCAAAACTCACGGTCGCCTCTGGTCCTCAAGACTCTCTCTTCCAGTTATCTCAGCTACTGATTGTCCCTGACTCTCTCAGCTGGCCCAACTCTCTCAGACCACCGACCTGGAACCTCTCCCACATGAAGTGCCATCTCAAGGGTATTACCTGGGTTCTTAACCAGAAGCACACCTCCTTCCTGTCTGCAGCAACTGCTTCAACACCAACTCATATCCCACACTCTCTGAGCTATACTCAGCTCTGCCTTATAATGGGTATGTGCACCTGGACACACACACAACCTGCAGAACTTCTGGAAAGCCTAGACACAAGACTGAAGACTTCATCTTTCCCAAGGCTCTTTGAGGTCTTCAGGTTTCCAGCCCTAATCCAGATTTTCAAAATCCAGAGAATACTTAAAGCATAGTTTTCTCTGCTCACAAATCTTCTGCTTGAACTTCTCAAACTGCCTCTTTGAGAGTCCTGTGTCCATTTTACACTCACAGAGAAAAGGGCTCTCACAATGGTTACCCACGAGAGAAGCAGGGACAAGGACTTGCAGATGTTTAATTAATCCTAGGGGCCCAATCTCTATTGTACAGAACGAATCCCCTGCATGCACCATGGCTAGTGCATTTATAAATGTGAGTGGAATTTTTATCTTCTTAATAAAAATAGATAGAGTTTACAGTTCTACACTACGTCAGTTTAATCTTAACCCTTATGTTACCATTGCTATGAGGGATAGAGCATAAGAGAACAGCAGTCCATCCATTGGACCTTAAAGACCACCAGATTTCAACTAGACCCCATGAGGGTCATCCCGGGAAGTGAGCGCATAGTGTGACTGGTGGAGGGCATACTCGGTGATCATACAAGTTCACCACTAGTATTACTTATCCACGATTGGACACGTTAAGGATTGCACAATTTTACAGATGAATGCACATTTTAAATGGACTGGATAAATTATGATATTACATGTTTTGCTTGATTATGAATTATTGTGGAGACTAATAGTTTGATTATTCACATTTTTTAGAATGTCATTTGTTTAGATTATATAGACTGCAATAGGGGTCATTATTATCACTGCATTATATCACTTTTAATTTGTATTAAACATTTTTGCACCTGTGAGGTAGCAATTCACTTTGGAACTTAGTTAATTATTGTCTGTAGGTACACAGTTGGTGTGGAGCAGCAACATCTGGTTTTAAAATTCTCACACTATCACACATAGTAGCACAGCAGTACTCTTTTTGCTTTATTCCTCCTTGATCGATTGTCCAAATCCTCCACTTTGATAATAGAGATTGCCAAGACCTTGTATGTTGTTGAATGGTAAATGCCTGGTGCAGCTCTTCCTTCAAAAATGAAATTCTCTGCTCCTTCTCAGAAAGCCTGTTAGAGTGTTCCCCCAGCCTTTTCCTCAACTGCTCAATCCCATTGTGGAGTGCACTTTCCACTGCTGCTGTTATCATAGGGGAAAGCAAAGATGCTACAGCCTAAGCTATTTTTTCATGAGAAGGATCAGCCAGGTTGCTCGGCAAGGCAGGTGGCTGGAGGCAGGCAGCGCTTGGCTCCGTAGCTGGGGCCACTTCTGTGAAAGCCGACTGGTGACTCATAATGAACCTTCATCAGGTTTCGGGATGGCTGGGGGTGGAGTGACTGAATAGCGGCTTTATATAGAGATTTATAAAGCCAGCTCAGAGGGAGCAAGTGGGAGCTGCTACTGTTCTATACGGCACCAGAATTATTGTTGATATTTTATCTGGATACCAATTTGCTTAAACTTTTGGAAAATTTATAAATCAGTAAATTGGACTTTCACCAAACATTCTCCATGGTACATCAATTAATGTCATTTAAAAACATGCACATGGAAGATTTCCTTGCAGTGAGTGGTTGCTGAAATTTAGATTCACTGCTAAAAGGGAACTAAAACCCCTGTATTTGTAGATTTCCCTTGTTTTTCTGTCCTGGCGATCCAACAATAAGTGAGAAGAAATCTCTCCTAAGAATGTGTATTCCCTGTAGTTGAATACCCATTTACTCACCATGTAAGCACTCCTTTTCTCACACCTCCACTGGTTTCCTGAACGCACTAAGGAAAGATACATCTCTCTGCATCCTTCTCTCTAGACATGTGCACAGAAAACGTATCGTTCCGTAGGTTCGTTCCCGTTTGTTTTTCGTAAGATGCCCGTTTTCCTGTTCGTTCCCGTTCGTTTTTCGTACGACGAGATTTTTTCGTATTCCGATCGTTTCGTATTTTGGTTACCGTTTTATTTTCGTAAATGCGGGATGGTTCGTTATTCTGTTTAATTCATGTTCGTTACTTGTTAGACAATAATTTTCGTGAATTTTCGTCATTTTGTACTTTCGTAAATATATCGCGGGATTCGCGGCACTTTCAACACACGGCTCATCCATATTAACTATTGTTAAGCCCCATACACTTGGTCAGACTTTTTTAACAACAAACATAAAAACGATTGTTTTAACGAACGTTCGTTCGTTTTTAAACTCCATCAGAAAACCATTTTTGGGTTCCAGGTTCAAAAGTCTGGCCAACTGATCTCTCCCTTCAGACGAAAATCCACAGAAAAGTTTATTTGGCTTTACTGTACTACTGTACTCAACACAAAAGAGAAGCTGCTTCACTAACTAACTACACTCACTATCCATTCAAAAAAACGAAAATGACATCTTATAACAAAAGATTTGCATTCTGTATTTTGAAACCAAATTACGAACAGAAAAAAGGAATTCAGAATACAGAATACAGATCTTTTGTTATAAGATGTCATATGAACATACAAACAGAAAAAGGATTTAAACAAAATACAGAATGAAAATCTTTTGTTAGATGTCATATGAACATACGACTGAAAATCAAAATACGAACAGAACAAGGATTCAAACAAAATACAGAATGCAAGTCTTTTGTTATAGATGTCATATTCGTTCGTTTGCCGTTTTCGTTTTGTCGTATTTTCGTCGGATCGTTCGTTCGTATTTGCGGTTGTTCGTTATGCGACTCATTCGTAATCCCGTCGTTTTCATATTTTGGTGCTTAAATTTTTTCGTATGTACACATTATTCTGCGGGTACGAAAATTAACATTTTCATACGAAAATAACATTCGTACGAACGGGAATGCACATATCTACTTCTCTCATCAGCACAGAGAAACTACACCTAGCTGGGCAAGTGATTGACAGCCAAGTGGAAGGTCCTTTACTGTCAGAATTGGTGTGTGGGCAGTTGGGCCAGAGTCTAATAGCACACAAATTCTCTAAAAGAGACAGCCATCGTGGAGGACACCTCCCTGGTTTCTTTCAGAATACTGCAGTTCCAGTGGGGTGGTTCATTGTCCTAGAGCAGGGATATGCAATTAGCAGACCTCCAGCTGTTTCAGAACTACAAGTCCCATGATGCATAGCAAGACTCTGAAAGCCACAAGCATGACACCCAGAGGCAGAGGCATGATGGGACTTATAGTTTTGCAACAGCTGAAGGTCCGCTAATTGTATATCCCTATCCTAGAGCCTTGGATCTTTTCAGAAGTTCATCTGTGTTACCAGAGCTACCCTGGACTTCATTATGATACATTATGCTTGTGAGGACAATCACAAGTAGCTGTGTTCTGTGTTGTTTTACTGAAGTAGTGACTCTCAGCTGGCTCTCTGTTGCTATAGAGTCTTAAAGAGACTGTGCTATGCAACCACATGTTACCTTGACAACATAGACATTGCTGTGAAGAGTCCATGTTTGTGCAGGTTTCATTATCCGATTTTCATTATTCTTCAGTGCATGCATGTTCTTTTCCATTCTGACCCAGTTTTGTATAATTATTGATTCTAATATTTTGTAAGTAACAGTTACCCTCTGTCTGATTATTTAGCGGATAACACATCCTTTTACATCCCTTTCAGGCAGTTGTATCAGCCACAGGTGCCCCACTGGAAGATATTTCCTAACCTCTTGTTCTGACAAATGAGAAATGTTGGATTTCCCAGGACTTTATATTTTGGTGGCAAAGCACAAATAAAGAGGGTAATTCTATTAACCAGGAACAGCAATAAAAACTTGAAAGTAATTGTAATGTTTCTCCACTCAAAACTGAAAACAAGGTTTTGATATAGATGTGAAATACAAGTGAGCATGGATTACTCAACAAGGACACAGACAATTAAAAACAGTTTCAAATTGAATGGGGAAGTGTTATAACATCAGTCATGTTGTCCCCATAAGGGAGATTTTCAGGTGATAAGAGTTCCCCTTCACAGACAATGCAGCTCACTGTGGACGAACGGGTTTCAGAAACAGAGGCAATTTAAAAAATACAGAAATAAGTGGTCTGGACTGAATGTGGCAAGGTGTTGATTGAAAGGCTTTTAACCACTTGACAACTGGGCACTTAAACACCCTTAATAACCAGACCAATTTTCAGCTTTCGGTGCTCTCACATTTTGAATGACAATAACTCAGTCATACAACACTGTAACCAAATGAAATTTTTGTCCTTTTTTTCCCACAAATAAAGCTTTCTTTTGGTGGTATTTGATCACCTCTGCGGTTTTTATTTTTTCCGCTAATAATGAAAAAAGAACGAAAATTTTGTAAAAAAATGAATTTTTTTTCATTTCTATTATAAAATTTTGCAAAAAATGAATTTTTCTTCATAAATTTGGCCTAAAATGTATACTGCTACATATCTTTGGTAAAAAAAAAAAAAAAATTGGGTTATTATTTAGTCTGGGTGAAAGTTATAGGGTCTACAAGCTATGGTACCAATTACTGAAAATTGATCAATTTGATCACACCCGATGTACTGACAGCCTCTCTCATTTCTTGAGACCCTAACATGCCAGAAAAGTACAAATACCCCCCAAATGACCCCTTTTTGGAAAGAAGACATTCCAAGGTATTTAGAAAGAGGCATGGTGAGTTTTTAGAAGTTGTAATTTTTTCCCACAATTCTTTGCAAAATCAAGATTTTTTTTTTTTTTTTTTCACAAAATGTTCATATTCGCCGGTTATTTCTCACACACAGCATATGCATAACACTAATTACACCCCAAAACACATTTTGCTATTCCTCCCGAGTATGCCGATACCAAATGTGTGAGACTTTTACACAGCGTGGCCACATACAGAGGCACAACATGCAGGGAGCACCATCAGGCGTTCTGGAGCACCGAGACCAATTCTGACATTTCTCTCCTACATGGAAAAATCATCATTTATTTGCTAGAAAATTGCATAGAACCCCAAAACATTATATATGCTTTTTTAGCAAAAACCGTAGAGAATACAATGGCGGTCGTTGCAACTTTTTATCGCGCACGTTATTTTCGCAGCAATTGTTCGAATGCGTTTTTTTGGAAATAAAACGGTTTTGTGCTTTTAAAAAAAAAAAAACATTAAAGTTAGTCCAATGTTTTTGCATAATATGAAAGATGATGTTACGCCGAGTCAATAGATACCCAACATGTCACCCTTCAATATTGCACACGCTTGTGGAATGGCGCCAAACTTCGCTACTTAAAAATCCCCATAGGCGACGCTTTAAATATTTTTACTGGTTACATATTTTTAGTTGGAGAAGAGCTCTAGGGCCAAAAGTATTGCTCTTGCTCCAACGTTCGCAGCGATACCTCACATGTGTGGTTTGAACACCGTTTTCATATGTGGGCGGGACTTACGTGTGCGGTCGCTTCTGTATACGAGCACGCAGGAACAGGGGCGCTTTAAAAAAAATATATATTTTTATTGTTCATTTCACTTTATTTATTTTAGTTTGATACGTTTTTCCCCAAAAATAAATGTTTTGATCACTTTTATTCCTATTACAAGGAATGTAAACATCCCTTGTAATAGGAATATAGCATGACAGGTCCTCTTTACAGTGAGATGTGGGGTCAATAAGACCCCACATCTCACCTCTAGGCTGGGAAGCCTGAAAAAAATAAAAAAAAAATAAAACGATCCTGGTTTCGATCGTAGCGGTGAGTCAGAAGAGGCACCAGAGGGAGAAGGGAGGGGAGACGTCCCCTTTCGCCTCCCGTAAGAACGATCAAGAGGTGGAACAGCCGACATGATTGTTCTTACGGTGTAGGGAATCGCCGGCTGAAAAAAATTATATCTGAATGATGCCTGTAGCTGCAGGCATCATTCAGATATCCCTGCACAAAGTCAAGGACGTCATGACGGCCGGCGGGCGGGAAGTGGTTAAAACACATTTTTTTCCCAGAGTATTTTCTGGGTACTGCAGAGTATTAGCCGGGGTATTGCAGAGGATTGGTGTTGGGGAATTGCAGAGTATTGGTGCGGGGGTATTGCCGAGTATTGGTGCGGGGGTATTGCCGAGTATTGGTGCGGGGGTATTGCAGAGTATTGGTGCGGGGGTATTGCAGAGTATTGGTGCGGGGGTATTGCAGAGTATTGGTGCGGGGGTATTGCAGAGTATTGGTGCGGGGGTATTGCAGAGTATTGGTGTTGGGGTATTGCAGAGTATTGGTGCGGGGGTATTGCAGAGTATTGGTGCGGGGGTATTGCAGAGTATTGGTGCGGGGGTATTGCAGAGTATTGGTGCGGGGGTATTGCAGAGTAATTGCGCAGAGTAATTGTGCAGGGGTATTGCAGAGTATTGCCGGGGAGTAATGCAGAGTATTGCCGGGGAGTAATGCAGAGTATTGCCGGGGAGTAATGCAGAGTATTGCCGGGGAGTAATGCAGAGTATTGCCGGGGAGTAATGCAGAGTATTGCCGGGGAGTAATGCAGAGTATTGCGCAGGGGGGTATGCAGAGTATTGCGCAGGGGGGTATGCAGAGTATTGCGCAGGGGGTGGTATGCAGAGTATTGCGCAGGGGGGTATGCAGAGTATTGCGCAGGGGGGTATGCAGAGTATTTCGCAGGGGGGTATGCAGAGTATTGCGCAGGGGGGTATGCAGAGTATTGCGCAGGGGGGTATGCAGAGTATTGCGAAGGGGGGTATGCAGAGTATTGCGCAGGGGAGGTATGCAGAGTATTGCGCAGGGGGGTATGCAGAGTATTGCGCAGGGGGGTATGCAGAGTATTTCGCAGGGGGGGGGGGTATGCAGAGTATTTCGCAGGTGGGGGGTATGCAGAGTATTTCGTAGGGGGGGGGTATGCAGAGTATTGCGCAGGGGGATATGCAGAGTATTGCGCAGGGGGGGTATGCAGAGTATTGCGCAGGGGGGGTATGCAGAGTATTGCGCAGAGGGGGTATGCAGAGTATTGCGCAGGGGGGTATGCAGAGTATTGCGCAGGGGGGTATGCAGAGTATTGCGCAGGGGGGTATGCAGAGTATTGCCGGGGGTATGCAGAGTATTGTAGGGGGGGTATTGCAGAGTGTATTGCACAGTATTGCAGAGTGTATTGCACAGTATTGCAGGGGGTTTCAGGGATGGCTGAGCAGGGATGGATGGATCTGTGACTGCAATAGTCACAGATCCATCCACAGCGCTGCTGACACCCGTGCTCCCCCCTCTCACACTGTACCGCTCGGTACAGAGAGAGGAGGGAGGAACCGGCGTCATCAAAAGACGCCGGTTTGTTTACATGTGATCGCTCCGTCATTGGACGGAGCGATCACATGGTAAACGGCCGCTATCAGCGGCCGTTTACCGCGATTCGTGATCGGCCGGGTCCTCTGGACCCGGCGGTCACGGATGTTCCCGTGTGCGCGTCCCAGGGGACGCGCGGGAGACGGACTCTGGGAGGACGTACATTGACGCCCTCGTAGAGTTAACCACCCGCCCTGTAGACGTATATTGTCTATAGGGCGGTTACCAAGTGGTTAAATCAGCAGTGGCAATATGTTCAACCCACTGTAGAGCAAGAAGGCATAGCCTGGGCAAGAGTGGTAACTCTGCTCTGAATATAGGCGCAGTGTGGCATCATTGTCACAAGATCACAGGGAACTCTATTAGGTGAACTTCTCTGGTAGGCTCAACAAGTATTTGTGGGACTTTGCAGTAGGACAAGAGAAAATTGTGAGTACAGATGTGCTTATAATGTAGTGCTACAGCACATAGTGTTTCATACAGACAGACAATTTTGTTGAGCTGTGAACTGGTATGAGAGCGAATTTAATGTAAAGCTTAGTATCATAAATCAAGTTTTTGACTCACACTTTCCCCTTAATAACTCTGCCATTAGTAGACAAATTACGGAACAATCACATCCTTACTGCTCTACTCATGTTACTGATGTCTCATTGCTTGCAATCTTTTTCAGAATTTTCAAGCATTTCATAAGTATTATCTTGTATATTTTAATCCCATTCCTGGAAACCCACCCTTTAAAAAAAATCAGTTCTCCTTCCAGGAACACAATGACATCCTAAAATCAATATTTGTAATACAAGCAAGCAATTCCCAAGGGTGGAGAACACTTTAAATGCTTGCATTAGTTTCACACACTCTGACATGACACACTTGTAGTCCTATGAAAGCCACTTCGTCCTTTCATTGATTCAAAACTATAGTAATAATATTTCACCCCTTTTTTTTTTCATTATTTACAAATGACCAACTGATGCTCTTATTTTTTCATTTCAAGTATCATTAGAAATGCATTTCTGGTTTTATTGATATAATCATATTTTTCCTCATAAAAATAAATAGCTTCAATAACTTCTAAACCCTTTCAGTAGACTTTTTTTATGAAATACTCTATGGGGGGGGCGCATGCGCGGCGCTGAGCAGGATGGCGGCTTGAAGCCTTAGCTCCGTGCACCGCGGGACTTAAGACGCTCTACGGGGGCTATACACAGCTTAATTCACAATTTCATTTGCTCCCCCCGGCACCCGAGACATCCGTGCATGTCTTCGTCCAAGAACAAGAAGAAGAAGCAATCCGGGAGCCGTTCTCAGACCTCGCTGACACATTACCTGCTCCGCGCCAGAGAACAGGGCAGCATGGCTCAAAATGGCGCTGAGGCCCCGCCACTCTCTCCTGCTCCGTCCTCGGCTTCTGAGACCCCTGGATTCCTCAATCCGCTCGGAGGTGGTGGTGAGTTCCCCCCTGCCCTATCCAAGGCTGATTTAGATTTGAGTCTGGAGGCCATGTATGCCCGACTCGCCACAAAATTCCAAACGGAGCTTCACAAAACCTCCCATACCCTATCACAGGAGATAGCTGCCCTGGGCTCCAGAACAGATCTTTTAGAAAATAAACACGATGAACTGTCGTTGGCCTATAATGACTTGAGCAGAGAACATGAATCCCTACAAGAGGCCTTCTCCCTAATGCAATCCCAAATCGAGGACCTCGACAATAGAAACAGACGCCATAATTTGAGGCTAAGGGGGGTCCCTGAGACGGTCACTGATTTGATCACAGCCGCCATTAAGATATTCAAGTCCCTTCTCCCAGACAAGGAGGCCTCTGTGTTTACTTGTGATCGTATACACAGGGCTCTGAGACCAAAACCTCCAGCTGACAAGCCCCCCAGGGATATCGTGTTATGCATGAAGGACTTTCTTGTTAAAGAGGAGGTACTCAGGTCGGCTCGCAATACCCCCAGGATTGTCCTTGACAATCATGTCATTCAGATTTACCCTGACATCTCCCCTGCCACGTTGGACAGACGTCGAGCTATGAAAGAAATCACAGGCCCCCTCCAAGGGTTTCCCCTTTAAGCTGCAAATCCCACATAATGGCTCCACATATACAGCCACTAACATCACGGAGGGCCAGGAGATCCTGGTGAAGCTGGGTCTCAACGCCGACCCCCTCTGACCCCCAGACCCTCACAGATTTGGCACACACCTCCCACCAGGCGAGATAGACGGAGAATTCGATACCAGGATGCCTCTCCCCGGATTGGGTAACAACACAAGTTTTCGTTTCTTTCTATGAAGAAGAGACTCCTTCACTGTCTTGGACGAGGACGATAACTTTTTTTCAATCCTTTAAAGTCTCACTCTGCTTTGCTGCTTGTCCCTTGGTGCCGCGCAATGTGGCTCACCCCAGCAATGCTGCGCCCTGCTAACCTTACCCCCACGGGGGAGGGTATCTGTTGCCCCTTTTTTAGTTTGGGCCTTTGGTTTTGTTTTGCGCTCATGCTGGGTTCGAGGCCTCTGTGCCTCGGTGTACTGATTTACCTATCAGGACTCAGAAGATTTCCTGATCCAATGTCTTTTTTTATTTTCATACTTTTTTTTTTCACCCCCGATTTTTTTGTGGTTTTATGACTCTCTGTTTTTTTTGTTGGTACTCATATTATGGGTTTTGTTTTTCTCTATTGCATACGACTGTGGTTCCAGATATCATTATATAGTAATGTGTAGAAATTCCATTCTTTTGAGAGGTCCCTCAGATCCAGGGGGGTTGCTGCATTGGTGGAACCGGGGGGTGGTGATTATATGGCTGCGCCCCTTCACGGGAGGTTTTCCTCTCCTGGGTCTTGTTTGGCTTTTTGCCCCTGTTTTAACCAATGATTGACATAATTTCACATAATGTGAAGGGATTTAATTCCCCTTCTAAGAGGAGGAAGGCCTTTTCTCAATATAAACGACTTAAAGCTCAGGTACTGCTATTGCAGGAGACCCATTTTGCCCACTCCTCTCACCCGAATTATTTCAATAGGGCCTTTTCTCAGTCTTTTTATACGCTTCACTCTTCCAAAAGTAGGGCGCTGCCATATTTTTGCATAATTTGTTTCCCATGGATGTGCAGAGGGTATATAGAGACAAGGAAAGCCGTTTTGTTATTATAAAATGGATTATGTGTCATAAGGAACTTACTATTGCGAATGTTTATGCCCCAAATGACTCCTCAGCCTCCTTTTTTGCTTTTTTTTTTTTACACCTTGTCTAAGTTTCTCTCGCCCCATATGTTAATTGGAGGAGATTTTAATTTGGTAGCTAACCCTTCATTAGACAGATCCTCCGGCACTGTGAGCTCGGGGGCCTTCCCCAGGTCCTTAACCAGAGGCCTGCGAGACCTCCAACTAGTGGACTCCTGGCGAGCTCACAATGTGGGAGTCAGGGAGTACACAATTTATTCCCACCCGCATGACAGCTATTCCAGGTTGGATTATGTCTTTTCCACCCCAGTCCTCCTGGCTAATTCACGAGACTCTTCCTTGCATAGCTGTGTCTGGTCGGATCATAATATTGTTTCCTTCTCCACTAATTTTATTTCGCAAACCCCCTCTTCCTACACCTGGAGAATTAACAAGGCTTTTCTTTCCGATCATGTGGTGGAGTCTGAGATGTCACAGGCCATTGATGGGTATTTTACCCTTAATGCTCTTCCTGAGACCCCCGTGGCCACGGTTTGGGTTGCACACAAAGCTGTGCTGAGGGGCAAATTTATCAGTCTTGCAGCAGCTCGTAACAAGCAAAATAGGTGTGACATCCTCAGACTCACTAGTGAGCTGGATCGATTATATAAGAACCCCACTGCTCTAACATTAGAGTCAACTAGACGTATAATTGAACAGAAACTATTGGAGTTGGATGCTCTGCTCTCAACAAAGGTGGAGAAAGCACTGAGATGGTCCAGAGCCAGGTTCCTTTTACATAGCAATGCAGCATCCACAATGTTCGCTAGGAAGCTCAATCAGTCCCTCCGTCCTCCTCATGTATATAAAATTAGGTCCCCCTTGGGGCATTTGACTTTGCATCCCCAGGAGGTGTTAGGTATTTTTAGAGACTATTATTCCTCCCTATTGGGGGCCCCTCACTCACAACCCTCTCAGGCTTCCTGGGACAGATTTGGAGAGGTCCCCCTCCCAGCCCTCTCTAGGTCCCAATCAGATAAACTAAATGCTCCTATCTTAATCTCTGAGGTCCTGGCTGTTATTAAGAGCCTGAAGAATGGTTCCTCCCCTGGCCCTGATGGCTTTTCAGCCATTTATTACAAAAAGTTTGCCTCCCAATTGGCCCCTAGATTGGTTAGCTTATTTAATTCTGTTCTCCAGGGGGGTTCATTCCCAGAGGAGATGCTTTTGGCCAACATGTCCCTTATCCCCAAACCCAATGAGGACCATTCCCTGCCACAAAACTTTAGACTGATTTCGGTGATTAATAACGATTTAATTTTTTTTAGTAGAATCTTGGCTGATAGGCTCAGTGGTGTAATCTCCTCCCTGATCTCCTCTTTTCAATCAGGTTTTATCCCTCATAGATTTATCACAGATAATATCCGCTTAGCAGCTGACGTGATACAAGATGCAAACTTATTTTCCCAAAAATTATTCCTATTGGGGTTGGATATCAATAAAGCATTCGACAGTGTGTCTTGGAGCTATGTGTCTCTCTTATTGCAACGGTATGGTATCGGGGGAGAGTTTCTGCACTCATTTCATGCTCTTTATCTGAATCCGAGTACACGTATCAAAATCCCGGGTTGTAGTTCTGGCTTTTTCCAGCTCGGCAGGGGAACAAGGCAGGGCTGCCCCCCGTCTCCACTTATTTTTGCCTTAGCAATTGAGCCACTTGCTATAGCCATCCTTAGGCACCCTGATATTATGGGCTACAGTAAATCTGAATCTGTGTACAAACTCTGCATGTATGCGGATGATGTACTTCTATTTCTCACCAACCCCTTAGTTTCTTTACCCAATCTTTTGGACACCCTTTCCTTTTTCGCTGAGGTTTCTGGCCTTGCAGTAAATGTTAGTAAATCTGTGGCCCTTCCTGTGGGCTTCCCCCCTGCGGAGCTGGAGAATCTCAAACGGACATTTAAATTTCACTGGGCGGGGTCAGATATCTCCTATTTGGGTATTAAGTTGCCGGGTGATTTTGCACAGCTCTTCTCCCTTAATTACCTTCCATTGGTTGCTCAACTGAAACAGCTTCTTAAGTCTTGGTCCCAATATAGAATCTCGTTTTTAGGGAGGATTACAGCTAGTAAGATGACATTTTTGCCCAAGCTTCAGTACCTTTTTAGGGCCCTTCCTGTGCTGGTATCGAAGACTTTTCTCTTGAAATTACAGTCTCATTTGAATAAATTCATTTGGAATAACAAGCCTGCCAGATTTTCCAGACAGGTGCTTTACAGACCATACAGGATGGGTGGTTTGGGAGTTCCTCAGCTTTGGTTCTACTTTTTAGCTAGTAGACTTTCTCAAATGGCGCAGTGGAACATTAGACATCCTAGCGTCCCCTGGGTACGCTTCGAGGGGGATTCGATTAAGCCTTTTCACTTACCTGGCCTTTTGTGGTCTTCAAAACCTTGCTCCACTTCTTTAAAGAGTAAAAACCTAATAGTCTCTCATGAGCTGAGGATGTGGGAGAGGTTTGGCTCCCGTCTGGCCCTTACTTCTAGGTGCCCTCCGGGAGCCTCCTTTTTGGGGGATCCTAGGTTTCCTACGGCCTTTCACACGCCCTCTTGTTTTGGATGGTGGACAAGCAGTGGTCTTACTACTTTGGCGGACTTGCAACATGAAGGTGGTTTTATTTCCTTCTCTCGTCTCGGCGAGGTGAAGGACATTCCCCTAAGGGAATACTACAGATATTTGCAGGTCCGTCATTTTTTTGAAACACACTACGCTGCTGTGCCATCTGATACTAATACGACGTTTGAGACACTGTGTTCGACCTCCCCTAGACAGAAGGGTCTCATCTCTATATTGTACAGCTCTATGGGGTGTAGGGGAGGTGATTCGGTTTTGAAACATATGACCCAGTGGGATCAGGAGATGGGCCTTGATTATGACTATAGAGACTGGGATGCTTGCTGGCAGAACATGAGAAAGTGTTCGGTCTCCCTTTCAGTTAGAGAGACAGCGGTGAAATTGTTCACTCGTTGGTACCTCACCCCTCTCCGCTTGAGTAGAATTTTCCCACAGAGTTCCCCTTTATGTTTCCGTGGTTGCCCCCAACAGGGTTCCTTCTTACATTTGTTTTGGGAATGCGAAAAAGCTGTGCCCTACTTGGTTGGTGGTCTTGGCTTTGATGGATAAGTTGGCTGGGAGTAGCATGGTTCTGACACACACTCAATGTTTGCTGTTTGAGAGTAGTGTTGAGCAGAATATGCCATATTCGATTTCGCGATATATCTCGAATATATATTCGAATATTCGAGATATATTCGCTAAATTCGAATATTCGTGATATTTTATCGAAATTAATTGAATGCGATTTTTCGCTATTGCGAATGCGAAAATAATTGCGATTTTTTTAATAACTGCGGTAGGAGCGCTCTGATTGGCTTAGAATATTCGTGATATTTTATCGAAATATCGCAACATGCGAATGCGATATTTATTGCGGAATTTCGAGATATGCTGGAGGAGCGCTCTGATTGGCTTAGAATATTCGTGATATTTTATCGAAATATCGCAACATGCGAATGCGATATTTATTGCGGAATTTCGAGATATGCTGGAGGAGCGCTCTGATTGGCTCAGAATATTTGTGATATTTTATCGAAATATCGCAACATGCGAATGCGATATTTATTGCGCAATTTCGAGATATGCTGGAGGAGCGCTCTGATTGGCTCAGAATATTCGTGATATTTTATCGAAATATCGCAACATGCGAATGCGATATTTATTGCGCAATTTCGAGATATGCTGGAGGAGCGCTCTGATTGGCTCAGAATATTCCTGATATTTTATCGAAATATCGCAACATGCGAATGCGAAATTTATTGCAGATATTTCGAAAACTGCTGTAGCAGCACTCTGAAATCGAATATGTATGATATTTTAACCAAAATACATATTGCGATTGCGATTTTTCGATCGCGCATGCGCAATTGCGCGAACAACACGCGACCATTTCCTGGAGCCTTGCCAGTTTCCAACTTATGATCGCAGCGCAATCACACAGCAACATGGTTGGAAGCAATTTCACTAAGTCTGAGGAAAAGTTGCTGATTTGTGTAAGTATTTTGACCACTGTTATTTCATCATCTTCAACTGCATTTTAGTCTAGTTTAAAAGTTAGTATATATGATCAGATATTAGTATTTCACAAAAAATGTGTCTCCTGCTTTTACAAAACTACAAGTCCCAGCATGCCTGGACAGCTGCAGACACCCTGGTTGGCAAATGTGTATTTAGGCACTTTTCCTTGTTATTTAGCATAATGAATTTAACATTTTATTGGACATAGGACGTATGCGAACGTCCTGACTTCAGTGTCCTCAAGGCCCAAGGACGTTCGAATACATATTGCCCTTTAGATGTTGCAGAACTACAACTTCCAGCATGCCTGGGAATGCTGGCACTTCTAGTATTGTAAGTTCTGCAGGCCCACATTTTTCAGGCCTTTATGCACGGGTCTCTAAACTGTGGCACCCTAGATGCAGCAAAAGTAAAATTCTTAGCATGCACTGACAGACCGTGGCTGATGGGAGTAGTAGTTTTGCAACAGCTGGAGGTGGACTGGTCTTGAAACCCAGAGTTAGGTAACAAACCCGTAGTGTTTTGCAACCATTCTGCCTCCAGCTGGTTATTTTCTGTTGAAAAGCCTGTGGCGTGCAAAACACAACCCAAAAACTCCACCCGGTGCAAGGAAAAATTTGCACACACCTAAAGAGTGACATCACAAAAAACTGCGACGGTTGCATACGTCAGTGGTCCTCCGAAAAGGTCCCGTCTCTGACCCCCCGGGGCGTTAGGCTCCTGACAGGGAAAAGAGTTACTGTGGTCCATACAGCCGAAGCCATATGGACCCATCTCGGTCCAAGCAGCGCAATCAACACGCGAACAACACGCGACCATTTCCTGGACCCTTGCCAGTTTCCAACTTTATGATCGCAACGCAATCGCAGAGCAAGATGGTTGGAAGTAATTTCACTGTATCTGAGGAAAAGTTGCTGATTTGTGTAAGTATTTTGACCACTGTTATTTCATTATCTTCAACTGCATTTTAGTCTAGTTTAAAAGTTAGTATATATTCATAATTATGCAAATGATAATGGCTGCTATATTTATGTAAAAAAGGTGGCGACCGAAATGGCAGTATATAAAATCTGTCATGTTACCCCTGTCATTGATTAATAAGGCGAGAATGCTTCCAATTGTTGAATAGCATACATTTATGTCATATATCCATAAGGCTGTCAACAAAAGTATTACAATATACTTTGTTCTTCATCTTGCAGAAGTTCCTGGAAACAGGATACGATGAGCTGCGGAGGCAGCAAGAAAAACAGGGAGTTATAAGCTCCCTGATTGAGGAACTAGGCGAAGAACACACTCGCATGGCGATCCTCAAAAAGTGGTCCGACCTGAAGAGGCGCCAGATGAACCGGGTCAGGCGTATCCGGAATAAATATCATCCTGGTAAGTTATTGGTCACAGTTATGTTTTTTTTTCCCTAAAGTGTATTTTGTGCGTGTACTCGAGAGAGGAGCCGGACTGCAGGAGTTGGGAGTAGGCAGGCCTCCCCCAGAGGTAATCTGCCACCTTTCTCCATGCCCCGGGTGGCAATGGCGGGTGTGAGGGGGTCCTCCCACACAGACCGTCCTACCTGCTCCGCTTCGAAGCCCCACGGGGCAGAGGGACTCCCTATAAGGGAGTGAGAGGATTTGCCCGCTCAACCAGCCCCGTTAGTCCTTCGCCTCTCTTTTTAGAGACCGCATGGTCAGAGTGCGTGCATGTTAACCCAATTGCGAGTGCGTGTGTAAGTGTGGTGGTTTTTGTGGGAGGGAGGTGGGCATACTAAGCGCAGGCTTACCTCGCATAGCACACCCACCGGGGGCCGAGCTGAGACCACCAAACTCAATTCACATGTAGCCGAGAGCGGGATCCGAACCCCTAGCTGCAGAGGTGAATGGCTTGTCAGCGCAGTGGCAATCGCGTTGAGCCAGCCCGGGTCCCTTGGGGACAGTTATGTAAGGTCATATGTAATTAATGTAAGGTCAGATGTTGTTAACCAAGACGCCATGTTGTTGTAACATATATCACCACCAGCCAAGGTATTCATAGTACTGTTGGAAAAAAACATGGGACAGCAGACAGGAACACAGAAGTTATGTGGGAACATACTTTTCCCATTGCTTTGCATGGGACTTTAAACAAAAAGCCCGAACCTCACCAATGGGGTTAGTTAAGGTATAAATTAACGATCCTATACTTTAAGTGGACGTATAGATAACATGTGACCAAGTGTTATCGAAATATCTACAGCTGTTATGAAATAACATGTATTTCCCATAGAGTTGAATGGGACTTTAAAGAAAAACCCTGACCAAGGCAAATGGGGGTGGGTATGGGTTAAACCACCAATCCTATATTTGTGGCTGACATATAAGTAACCTGTGTGCCAAGTTTCATGTAAATATCTTTAGCCGTTTGGACGTGATGGTGGAACATACATACATACATGCACACACACGTTGAGTTTTATATATATAGATTCCCACTAAATTCCTGTGTTAGGCGTGGGGTTGTTATAGTAATCCTGTGTACTCCATCAAGTACTTTTTTTTTAACATGAGATCGTCTGAACAAAACAAAGGAGACAAAAACAGCTCATTTTACCATGGTGGCAGCCCAGCTCACGCTCAGTCCCCTGTAGTGCCCACAAGACCCTTTAATATAACATTGTCCCATTGGTTAACTGTCTATATAAATTAATTTGTATTCATATACAATACAGTAGAGTACACAGAATTTGCATACGTCATTAGAAAACATTTTTATAATATATGAACATTGTGTTATTATAGGAGCTCCGCTACCAACTGTGCGCCCCAAGCGCACAAGGCGACAGGCCGCAGAGGAGGAGCAGGAGGAGGATGTGGAAGAGGAGGAGAGGGATGAGGAGGAGCAGCCAGGGCCATCCACATCACCACCCCCAGTTCCTGTGGAGGAGCAAGAGGAGGAGCTGCACCCCCCCCCGAAACTTCTGGTGGAGTAGTGGGTGACGAGGAAGAGGAGCAGGATGAGACGGTTAATTATACCGTCAATCAGGAGGGTAAATATGTGCACATATATTAATAAAATTTCAACAATAAAATGTAGCTCTAAAAATGGACAGCATTTAAAGCAGGGCTGTGGAGTCGGTAGATAAATTTTTCGACTCCGACTCCTCAGTTTTATGTACTTCAGACTCCGACTCCCCGACTCCCCGACTCCCCGCTTCCGACTCCTCTGTATTAATATGCGAATGTATTTTATAGATTCCTTGAGGGAAAGAAACGCAAACTACCACAGGACTACTGGCTGGGAAGCCAACAGTCTACTGTATTGCACAGTTTAAGCAAAAGACAAACACAATGAAAACAATCAAGTGACTGGATAGTAGCAGCAGGCTTAAACATCAGGAACATGATCTTTAACAGTTCAAAAATACAGACCACATTATTTGGCTGTTTTAGAACCAAAACAAAGCTTATCTATAATGAACCCAAAAAAAAAATATGAAAAACCTAGAAATGGTTTATATTAATCTTGAAATGTAGTTCTAGGCTTAGCAAATGCAAATAAATGCAATGTAGAGTTCTAAGGAAGAGAATTGCCTCTGCCAGATCCTCTTTCATAGAGTCTCTTAAGTCAGACTTTATTATTTTTATGGCTGAAAATAATCTTTCGTAACGGTCTTTGAAATCCAAATGTTTTTTTCTTATATCCTAACAGTTCTAAAAAAGCTAGAGGTGAAACAAGCTGCCATGAAAAACCTGACGAAGAGAGTAATGGCAAATGAGCAGCAGATACTGTTTTTGATGCGCCAAAATCAACAACTGGTGCAACAACTGGCGAAAAACATGGATGAGGTGACAGAGCTTCAGAAGTTAATGTCCTAATTTTTTTTTTTTTTTTTTAATAAAAAATGTTATATTTTGCAAAGGTTTCATTTCTTATTGAAATTGTTAGTTTTTTAAACACATCTAACTTCACATCTAACACATCAACATCAACATCAACATCAACACATCTAGCTTAATAATAACCGAAAACATTTTATACTATTACTAGCTGAATACCCGGCGTTGCCCGGTCTTCCTATCTTAACCTTTTGGGGAGGAAAATCATAGTAATATAAATATACCCATCTTTTATATAAGGGTGTTGGTAAGGGTTAATTTAACTGTTATATATTTTTATTTGGCATATAAGTAATATGTATAGCGGGTATTATTGAAATATCTCCAGGCGTACAGAAGTTATGTGGGAACATACATTTTCCATTGATTTGCATGGGACTTTAAAGGAAAACCCCGACCCTCACAAATGGGGGTAGTTAAGGGATAAATTAACTATCAGTGGTATCAGTGAACAGCAGTGGTAATAGGAGTATATATAGAGTGGGAATTAACTTTTTACATAGGTGTCTTGACTGAGCAGCAGCAGCAGTAGTATTAGCAGTAGTAGATACAGAGTCATATCACTTGGGCAGGAGGTGCCATGATGAACAGCAGTGGTAATAGGAGTATATAGAGTGGGAAATTACTTTTGACATAGTTGTCTTGACTGAGCAGCAGCAGCAGCAGTAGTAGTATTAGCAGTAGTAGTTGATACAGAGTCATATCACTTGGGCAGGAGTTGCCATGATGAACAGCAGTAGGAATAAGAGTATATAGAGTGTGAAACAACTGCTGACATAGGTGTATTGACTGGGCGGCAGCAGCAACAGCAGAAGCAGCAATAGTAGTATTAACAGTAGTAGTTGATACAGAGTCATATCACATGGGCAGGAGTTGCCATGATGTACAGCAGTCTTAATAAGAGTATATAGAGTGTGAAATAACTGCTGACATAGGTGTATTGACTGGGCGGCAGCAGCAGCAGAAGCAGCAGTAGTAGTATTAACAGTAGTAGTTGATACAGAGTCATATCACATGGGCAGGAGTTGCCATGATGTACAGCAGTCTTAATAAGAGTATATAGAGTGTGAAATAACTGCTGACATAGGTGTATTGACTGGGCGGCAGCAGCAGCAGAAGCAGCAGTAGTAGTATTAACAGTAGTAGTTGATACAGAGTCATATCACATGGGCAGGAGGTGCCATGATGAACAGCAGTAGGAATAAGAGTATATAGAGTGTTAAACAACTGCTGACATAGGTGTATTGACTGGGCGGCAGCAGCAGCTGAAGCAGCAGTAGTAGTATTAACAGTAGTAGTTGATACAGAGTCATATCACATGGGCAGGAGTTGCCATGATGTACAGCAGTCTTAATAAGAGTATATAGGGTGTGAAATAACTGCTGACATAATTGTCTTGACTGATCCAAAGGAGTCATGGGAGAAAATCATGTGGTCAGATGAGACTATAATATAATTTTTTGATCATAATTTCACTAACCGTGTTCGGAGGAAGAATAATGATGAGTACCATGCCAAGAACGCCATCCCTAATGTGAAGCATGGGGGTGGTAGCATCATGCTTTGGTGGTGTTTTTCTGCACATGGGACAGGGTGACTGTACTGTATTAAGGAGAGGATGACCGGGGCCATGTATTGCAAGATTTTGGGCAACAACCTCCTTCCCTGAGTTAGAGCTTTGAAGATGGGTCGAGGCTGGGTCTTCCAACATGAGAATGACCCAAAGCACACAGCCAGGATAACCAAGGATTGGCTCTGTAAGGAGCATATCAAGGTTCTGGCGTGGCCTAGCCAGTCTCCAGACCTAAACCCAATAGAGAATCTTTGGAGGGAGCTCAAACTCCGTGTTTCTCAGCGATAGCCCAGAAACATGACTGATGTAGAGAAGATCTGTGTGGAGGAGTGGGCCAAAATCCCTCCTCCAGTGTGTGCAAAGTTGGTGTAAAACTACAAGAAATGTTTGACCGCTGTAATTGCAAAGAAAGCCTACTGTACCAAATATTAACATTGATTTTCTCTGATGTTGAAATAGTTATATTCAGCACTGTAAATACATCAGGTCCGGGGCTTCATCAGGGAATGCATGGCAAGGGACCCTTCAGCGCCCTGAACCGACGACGGGTGCCAGAAAGTCACCGCCGATCCAGGACTCATTCATCTTTATGAATGTGAGTCTGTCCACGGAGTCTGTGGACAGACGGGTCCTCTTGTCCGTGACCACCCCACCTGCCGCGCTGAATGTCCGCTCAGATAGTACGCTGGAGGGGGGGCAAGACAATAACTCCAGCGCATACTGAGCGAGCTCGCGGCAGGTGTCCAATCTGGCAACCCAGTACTCCATGGGGTCGTCGGTGCTCATACTGTCAGAAGCACCGACGGACGCCATGTAGTCTGCCACCATGTGGGCCAGCCGCTGGTGGTGACTGCTGCTGCTGCTGCTGGTGGTGGTACTGGGTCGCTCGGTTTGGAAGAACATCCTCATCTCTTCCATTAGGTCCCCTGCTCGGCTGCAGCTGGGTGCAGCCACCTGCTGGGTGAGATGAGGGGGGACAACTGGAGGCCGGGGAGTTGCCTGCTCCAACCGTCTGACAATGGCTGCCTGCAGTTCCTCCATCCGGTGCTGCCTCCGGCTGGCTGGGATGAACTGCTCCAGTTTCCCCTTGCACCTGGGATCCAAAAGGGTGGCCATCCAGAAATCATCCCTCGTCTTGATGGTCTTAACCCGGGGGTCCCTCCTGAGGCATCTCAGCATGTGGGCAGCCATGGGGAAGAGCACAGCCCGCTGTGACTCCTCAATGCTGGCCAGGTGAATGAGGTGCGACTCTTCATCCCTGAGGCGCTGCTGGTCAAACTCAGACATGCCCAACCCCCGGACTATCGGTGCCCCCAACACCGGCTCTCCCTCCTGACCAGGCCCTGACTCCGGGACGACACCAGCAACCACCTCCTCCTCCTCTTCATCATCATCCTCCTCCTCCTCCTCCTCCTCCTGGTCCTGGCCCTGGTCTCGGTGGAGCATTGCTGACTCCTCCTGCTCCACCAAGGCACTCTCCCCAGCCTCGAGCAGGCGATCTAGTGTCCTCTCCAGCATGAACAGTATTGGCAGCACGCTATTGAGGCCAATTTGCTCACTGCTGACCATCTTGGTCGCCTGCTCGAAGGAGGACAACACTTGGCAGACCTGGTTTATCTGCCCCCACTGCGCACAGGCGATGAAAGGGAGTTGTGGTGAAGCCCTCTCAGTGCCTAGTTCCATCAGGTACTCCCTCACCGCCCTTTGCTGCTCCCACAACCTCTTCAGCATGTGGAGGGTGGAGTTCCACCGCGTCACACTGTCCACAATCAGCCTGTGAAGGGGCAGATTGTACTTCCGCTGCAATTTGGACAGGGACGCGGTAGCGGTTGGGGAGCGCCTGAAGTGGCTGGCAATCCTACGCGCCTTTGCCACAATGTCACTCAACCCTGGATAAGTGCGCAGGAACTTCTGCACCACCAGGTTGAGGACATGTGCCAGACAGGGCACGTGCGTCAGACTGCCAGCATGGAGGGCGGCGAGTAGGTTGCTGCCGTTATCGCAGACAACCATACCTGGCTGGAGCCTTCGGGGTGTCAGCCACTTCTGGACCTGAGCTTGAAGTGCTTTCAGCACTTCTTCTGCAGTGTGTCTCCGGTCCCCTAAACTAACAAGCTGGAGCACGGCCTGACAGCGCACGTGCCCCACACTTGAGTAGCTACGGGGGCGCTTGCTGGGAGGCTCAGCAGCTGCGGAGACAGTGGCTTGAGGGAGACCAGCAGTTCTCCCCTGGACACCCCGGGGCGGCACCACAAGATCGGTTGCCGACGATCCCTCACCGACGCCTCGGAGGGAAACCCAATGGGCCGTGAAGCTGATGTAGCGTCCCTGCCCATGCCTGCTGGTCCAGCCATCCATTGTCAGATGAACCCTGTCGCTGACAGCGTGATCCAGCGACAGGGTTACATTCTGCACAATGTGCTGGTGTAGGGCAGGGACACCAGTCCTGGCAAAGAAATGGCGGCTGGGGACACGCCATTGGGGTTGGGCCTGCTCCAACATCTGCCTGAAGGGGTTGCTGTCAACTATGTTGAAGGGCAGCAGATGTTGGGCAATAACCCTTGCCAGGAGCCCATTGAGGGAACGCACACGTCGGTCTCCAGGGGGGAAGGGAGTGGTGCGGTCAAAGGCGTCTGAAATCGACGCCTGGCGCCGGACGGCAGTGCGGGACACAGACGTGGAGGGTGCTGTGGAAGTAGAGGTCTGGCTGCCGGTACCAGTACCTCTACTAGAGGGAGCGGGGGGGCATGACCTGCTGGAAACAGATGAAGATGTGGCAGGGGCTGCTGTACCCTGCTCACTTGTGGTGGTGGCGCTGCTACCACCACCACGCTTCATCTCGTCATACAACGCCCAGTGGTTTATCCTCAGGTGCTGGTTCAGGGCTGTGGTACCCACCCGAGCCAAACACTTCCCTCTCTTCACCCTCACTTTACAAATCCGGCAGATGGCCACGGTAGGGTTGTCTGCCACCAGGGTAAAGAAATTCCAGACAGGTGACTTCAGCACCGCCCTCCTGTCAGATGGGGTGACGCTTACTTGCACCTGCTGGGATTCGGTGCGCACAGGTGGAGCTGCCTGCTGCTGCTGCTGCTGCTGCTGCTCCTCCTCCTGACACCTCCTGCTGCCATCACCAGTGGAGACCCTGACGATGGTCTCCCTGGTGGTGACCTGGCGCACCGTTTCACCAGGGTGCCTACCTTCCCCGTCGTCACTGACGTAGTGAGCCGACGCGTCAGATGGCAACCATGATGGGTCACCCTCTTCGCCCCCAGAGATGTCAGACCAAGGGCTGAGATGTGTTGGTCTGAGGGAACCACGTGACATGGAGCCTCTAGCCTGGCTCCGCTGTCCCCTCACCCACGCCTGGGTCTGACTAGGTGCTGCTGTTTCCTGCACCAAAACAGCAGCACCAGTTTGAAGGGATGTCTCTGGGATACTGCCAGCAGGTATCCCATCCTCCTCATCCATCCCTTCAAAAAGGTCCTGACCATCAGGACAGAGCTGGAGGTCTGCCTGATGCATGGCCTCCCCCAAGAGATCCCTATCACTGTCGCTGTCGAACAGTAAGATGCTGGACTCTTGGGGGCTGGGGGGGGGTAGTACAGGCAACGGTGTAATGGTGGTACTACTGTGAGTCGGGACCGACGACTCAGTGGCACTGCTGTGCCCCATGTAGTCCACCACTACTTGAGCCTGAGATGGCAATATCGGGCGGCTGCCCGATGGGAAGAACTCCCGGATCAGGCGTACTCCCCTTGCACCCGATCCTCTACCACTAGTAGGGGCACGAGAGGTACCCCGTGCTGGCAGCGATCCAGCACTGGGAGTAACTCCCCTACCCCTGCTGCCACGGCCACGGATGCCGCTCATTATTGCTGATATGTGTGTGGGGGGGGTAAACTTTATTGGGGGGGGAAAATGTGAACAAAATGTGTTTTTGTGTTTTTTTTACAAGACAGACACGCAGACAAAGACGTACACAGACAGCTACTAAACTATAAGAAAAGTAGTACACCAGACAAGGACTACAAAATTAAAGAAAAAAAAAAAAGCACTAAACAAACACTAACTTTTATTTATTTTTTTTTTTTAAACACAAAACACAGACACTAAACACACACTAAGCTAAGCTAGATGAAATAAATGTACACTAACAGTGTGTACACTTACTACACAAAATTTAACTAAACTGAACACAAAACTTAGCTTTTATAAAAGCTCTTTAGGGAAAACTAAACAAAATTTGAACTGAGATGCCTATCAAATATCACTGAACAGCGAACCTGCAAGATCTAACAGTAACACAAGATGAACAAAACTTAGCTTTTAGAAAAGCTCTTTTATAAAGCTCAGCAAAATGTGTTCTGAAATCTCTTGCAAATATAACTGAACAGGGAGGATTGCAGGATCAAACAGTAACACAAATGAAAAAAACAGCACAAAACAGCACAAAACGTAGCTTTGAAAAAAGCTCTTGGGTCTATTGCTTTGAAAAAAGCAGTTGATATACTGGAAAAGATCCACTGGAATCACTAAATAGCAATGCTGGTGATGATCTAAATCAATCAAGAACAAAGACACAGGAAACCAGGAACACAGAAACAGCCTCCACACTCTATAGCCAGCTTCTGAATCTGCAATGAAATGGTGCTGGGAGTGAGCTTATATAATGTCCATGCAGGCAGGTTCCTATTGGTTGCTAACCTGTGACGAGTGTGGAAGGAGAACTCTGATTGGCTCTGATGCAAAAGGGCGGAGCAAATAATCGCGCAATATTCCTATTGCCGAATATTCGCATTGCGAATATTCGGCAATATAAAATGATCGCTTCAGCTACTCGGCCCAATGGCTCTAATCATACCAGCAATGCTTTCAGACGTCTATGGAGATCACTAGGATGTGATCTGTTTTAAAAATGAAACTGTAAAAATCGCTCTGATGCGGAAGATCGGGGCGAGGAAAATAATCGCGCGATATTGCGTTTGCCGAATAATCGCATTGCGATCTTTCTGGAAAATTCAATGAACGCTTCAGCTACTCGGCCCAGGGTCTCTAATGATACCAGCAATGCTTTTAGACGTCGATGGAGATATCTAGGATGTGATCTGATTAAAAAAAAAAATAGTAAAAAATCGAATATTCGGAATTGCGAATATTCACCGCGAATTTCGAAATATAGCGCGATTTCTCGAATATGCTATATTCGAGTCGAATATTCGCAATGCGAATATTCGTGAGCAACACTATTTGAGAGTATCCCTGATACTCCTAAACCCCTGATGCGTCTGATACACACGATTTGTGTGGCTGTCCAGTGGACAATTGCGCTCCATTGGAAGTCCAGTGTGGTTCCTCTGGCACAGATAGTGTCTAGAGTGGACCAGATTATGCTCACGGAGAAGATTCATCACACTCTTAGCAGCTTCATGATGCTAAATGGAACCCTTGGTTTTTGCATCATATCTTGGAACAATCATAGTTGGGTATCGGTGTATAATGTAACAGAGAAGAACTTGCTTGGTTTTATTTTTCATTTACAGTACAGATTACTTTTGTGTTGCTGTGATTTCTGTATTTTTTAATTTTTTGTTAATTTTTTTTTCTTTATTTTTCTTTTCTTCGTTTATCTGGTTAATCCAATACTAAATGCTACCCTTGTGGTATTCATGACGGGTGTTTATCACAGAATTATATGAGCAGGCTTTGCTGTCAGGATATCACTGTTCTTGTTGCTACTTGCAGAGATCTGTTCTTTCGAATGTATGTGTTTTTTTAGATGTGCCTCATTATACTGGTCATGTCTTCTACATGCATTATTGGATGTATTTTGTATTTTGCTTACTTTATAATAAAAAACTTTTCAGTCAAAAAAAAAGAAATACTCTATGGGGTTGATTTACTAAAACTGGAGAGTGCAAAATCTGGTGCAGCTTTGCATGGTAGCTAATCAGCTTCTAACTTCAGGTTGTTTATTTAAGCTTTGATAAAAAAAATGGAAGCTAATTGATTTCTATTTTTAGACCCCCGAAATGACAGGGGAATCATCGTAATTCAGTCCTGGGATTGTGATCATGAAGGCAGCCACCATGCCAGTCCCACACATAGGTGAGAAGATATTGCAAACACAAAATAAGATAGCATTGGCGTAAAATGAAGGATGGATGGCCGCACTCCAAACCAAACAGGTTGTCTTTATTTAAACGAACAGCAAAAACATACCAGATCACAGCAACAGAAACAGGAGGATAACCGACGTTTCGCACTGACTTAGTGCTTATTCATGAAGCCATGAATAAGCACTAAGGGCCATATTCTCTCTAAATATCCGCCTGCTGCGCTTAGGGCACTTACACTCCGCTGTCCCAACTTACTGGAGCAGGTGTTGTATTCCCCAAACACTTGCTCCATAAGTTGGGACAGCGGAGTGTAAGTGTCCCGGCGTAGCCTGGCGGATCTCCAAGGGGGCGTCTTCTATTCAAATGAAGCGCGCCCCCAATGCGAAAGAACTGGGCATGCGCCGGGCTGCAAAAAGCCCAGTGCGCATGCTCCAGTTCTCGGCGGAAAACGTCAATGACGCCGACGTGTGCGTCATTGACGTAAAGTCGTATTCAAGAACGACTTACGTAAACGACGTATCTGACGAAAAAAACACGACGGGGACCCGACGCCATCCGTAACATGGCCTACGCGAGACTTGCGGAAATTTAATCCTCCATATAGCAGGACTAAATTTCCGCTTACGCAAACGACGTTAGCGACGGTTACGCGACGCGAACTCGTTCGGGAATCGGCGTAGAAGGATCATTTGCATATGCAAATGACTCCTTCACGTAAATGCCATCTAGCGGCGGCCGGCGTCATTGCATTTAAGATCCGCCAGTGTAAGTGACTTACAGATGGCGGATCTTAAGTGTATCTATGCAAAAATGATTCTGAGAATCAGGAGCATAGATACACTGGCCAAAAAAGGGAGTTACGATGGAGTATCTGACTTACTCCATCGTAACTTCACTGAGAATATGGCCCTCAGTCAGTGCGAAACGTCGGTTATCCTCCTGTTTCTGTTGCTGTGATCTGGTATGTTTTTGCTGTTCGTTTAACCCCCCTGACGGTAAACCCGAGCGCGACTCGGGGTTGGTTTTACATGTTAGGATCGGCAAACCCGAGTCGCGCTCGGGCTGGACGGGCTTACCTTTCGCTGGATCCACAGGCTTGGTTTACTCACCTTGTCCCTGGATCCAGCGATGCCACCCGCTGTGTGAGCGAGCGGGACCTCCTCGCTCGATTCACAGTCCCCGTGTGACGCCGATCTCCGTTCCCTGCGACGTTACGACGCACGGGGACGGAGAACGGCGCCAAATTCAAAAAAGTAAACAAACACATTACATACAGTATACTGTAATCTTATAGATTACAGTACTGTATGTAAAAAATACACACACCCCTTGTCCCTAGTGGTCTGCCCAGTGTCCTGCATGTACTTTTATATAATAAAAAATGTCATTTCTGCCTGCAAACTGTAGATTGTCCAAAAGTGTCCCTTTATGTCAAAAATGGTTTTAGATCAGCTAGAAAACAGCGATAATAAATTATAATCACTTGCAGAATTGTGCGATAGCGATTTGCGGGGAAATTCGTCATAAAAAAAATAAAATAATGACAGCGACAATTCTGCAACTGCAAATTTCAGTGATTTTGAGTTGATTACATTATTGAATAATTTTTATTATAATTATATTATTATTTGTTATAATTATTTATAATTATTTATTATATTATAATTTATAATTTTGTTTTAAAAAAAAAAAATCATACCCGGGATGCCTACAAGACTCTTGCTTGGTCAGATTTAAGTGAGTTATTTCTAAAAATTACAGGCCTACAGTATAAAACACCAATTTCCTTGCAAAATAAATGTACCGCTTTTGGTACGTAATTCCAGACAGAATCATACCGCCAGGGAGGTTAAATAAAGACAACCTGTTTGGTTTGGAGTGCGGCCATCCATCCTTCATTTTACGCCAATGCTTGCCTAGTGCACTGCCAGCACCCTTGGAATCCTACACCTGTGTATGACCCTATAGCAGACCCACCTTGAGCGGTGATTTTCCTTCTTCTACAAAATAAGATAGGGACACCTCTAAGGACTCGTACACACGACTGAACATGTCTGCTGAAACTTGTCCGCGGACCAGTTTCAGCAGACATGTTCGGTTGTGTGTAGGTCCGTCCGGACAATTTTCCGGCCGACCGGACAGGTTTCCAGCGGACAAATGTTTCTTAGCATGCTAAGAAACGTGTCCGCTGGAAGCCTGTCTGTCGGACATGTCCGATGGTCAGTACGACTCATCGGACATGTCCGCTGGCCAGAGAACCCGCGCATGATTCGATGCATGCGTGGAAGCATTGAACTTCCGGTTTCGCGCACGTCGCCGACTCATCATCGCCGCCACGTCACCGCGTCGTCTGTCTGCGGGGAATTTGGTCTGATGGTGTGTACAGCCATCAGACCAAATGATCCCAGCGGACATGTCCGATGAAAACGGTCCGCGGACCGTTTTCATCGGACATGTCCTCTCATCTGTATGAGGCCTCAGAGTAGCAATAATGCAGACTAAGAAAATGCATAGGTGTAATTACTGTAAACAGGCTTGTGAGGAAAAACTCTCTGAAGTTAAAGTACATGAAGAAATCCACTAATGTACAGGTCTGCTCTCTAAGAATCTTTTGTGGATGGTATTGCTTTTGAAGCAGTAGCAAGGATTCCTCTGAAATGTATTTTATCTTCACCATTCCTGTTGATTTGATTTTATATCCATTCAACAATGTACACATGGAATTATCCCCCACACTTTGACCGAACCTCCTTGGCCCTCCTTGGCCCTCCTTGGCCCTCACTGTCTCCTTTTGTCTCTATGTTGGAGTATTTTTCCCTCTTGGAGTACATTTTTATAATCCAAACCTACCAAGGAGGACTTCTGCCAATTGATTCAAGACCTCAAGGAGACTTGTCACACAGAAATCAAAGCTTTACAAACCGACTTTCAGCATCTTGTTAACTAGGATGAATTGGGGAGGAAGAACTCCAGTCAACTAAACTTCACAGATCTATAATCAGACTGCCAATTAACATCTTGTTATTAGAAACATGCAGAGAGATTTGGAAGACCTTGACAATAGGGTTCTGATGAACAATATTGGAGTTCAAGGCCCCCCTGAAACTCTGAAAACACTTTTAAATAACCTCTTGGGTGAACCTGAATCTAACCATATAGAAATGGAAAGAGTCCACAGAGTGCTAAAACCAAGAGGTTCTTCATCTAATCCAAGAGATTGCAAATGTAGAATCCACTCTTAAATGCTCAAAGATGATAACATGTGCAGATCCTGCTTGGTGCACTCCGTGCTCTATGAAGGGACCCCCCCTTCAATTATATCCAGACCTATCCTGGATGACTCACTAAAAATGCAGACTGCTTCAACCACTCCTGCCCATTATTCCGTAAAATAATATATCCTATAGATAGGGCTTCCCCTTCAGTCTCTCAGAAAAATTGAATGGCAAAACAGCTGTCTATCAAGTGCCTAAAGACCTCTCAATCTTCTGTGAGACCCCAAACATCCCAATGCCAAAGCTACCAGGCTGGAAATTTCTCCCTACGTTTCTTCCACCTCCAGTTCTGACAGAAAAGCATCTTTAAGCTTCTAACTCCCCTCATGAAGTTTCATGGCAAAAGCCTGCCTGAAATATTCATTCAATGTGTAAGACAGTCTCCTGGTCCAGTGGAACCTTTGTTTTCGTGTTACCTATTACAGCCACTTTTCAGAGGTTTCATATAATGTTTCAAAAGTTTCCTTTTTCTATGGTTATACTACATGATGTAAATGTATGTTGTCCACCTTGGTGCATGGGAATGGTTTGGATCATCTCCCCGCTGGGAGGTGCTTATCAACTAGGGTGTTGGGAGATTGTTGCCCTTCCACCCTTCACCTCTCCGGCTGCAATGAAACCTATATTTTTCCCCAGACAATGGTTAATTTATGTTTACTGTTATTCCTTGGGGTATTTTTTTGGAAAGATATAGCCCAATACCATCAAGTGTTTCTTTAGGATATTGCTTTACTAATAGACTGCCTAAAGGTATTTTCCCCTTCACCCTGGTCCCTCATATGCTTTGCCCATTAGGTTCCTCTACACCATTCTTACCTTTCTTTGTTACATTGTTATCCACTTCCCCCTCAATGCTACATACAGGCATGTTCAGTCACTGAGAGCAATGGATGGCATCGACCTTCCAACACTATAACCCCCACTCTCCCCAATGTCTGTAATTTTAGTTTCTTTACTCCATGAATACATTTATTCCCCAATCTTTGCAGTTTTATAAAGTGGGTATTTTGGAACTTTTATGACTAAAAAACACCTATTGGTGATCAAGTATTTCGTTAAATTCATGGTTTATGTTTGGTTTATGTATATTTTACTGTTTGTTTATAAATCTACCTTCTCCTTCTTTTTTCTGACTTCTCTCCACTCTCCATTGCTCCTTGGAAGAACAGCTCTCAGATGGCACTGACATTACATGATGGCAATTCCCCTACCACAACATTCCAGCTAAGTACTACTCCTACAAGTTTCATATGCAATAATGGTTAAGATTTTATCTTTAAATTAGGGCTGTGCAAATTAACTTTTAATTAATCGAATAATCGTTAATTCTTTTGATCGATCAAAATCTTTTTGATCGATTTAAAATTATTTTGATTGTTACTCACCTCTCCGCCGGCTTTTGGGCCTTCAGGGAGTTTCGTTGGAGATCCAGTAACGTCATGACACCAGCGGGGCTTGCCGTGTCCATCTGAAGGGCTCCTTTGCTGTGCCTTCATATCTGCATGCCGGCGGGACCTTACTATCTGCCACACGCAAGGGCTGTTACACTTCCCTCTATCAACCTGGGATTCTACAACCATCCACTGGGAGTTGTGATAGTTCCCTTCATGGGACATATACATGCCGACGGACTGATGTTAACCTCTCCTTATCTGGATTCAGCAGTGGTATTGTTGTACACATTTTTATACCAGTATCATACTTAGCTACATATTTTTATGACTGCTTTTGGTACCGTTTGGTATTACTCGCACCATTTTTACAGTTTATGTAGCTACATCGATTTTATCTCCAGTGCTTTTTTTAATTGGTTACCTACTTGAAGACTATAAAAGTTTTAATGCTATTCCCATCGAGCGCTGCCTTTGTGTGTTTTTTGTATCCTGCTATCCATTTTTCCAGTGGTTGGTAGCTGCACTGGGAATCAGCCTGCAAGAAGATCAGCTACAAGTAGTTGGATATGTCTGTGCATTATAATTAATCAAAATTAGTCGATTAATCGATAAAAAAAAAACGATTAATCGAACAGAAAATTTTTGATCAGTAACAGCCCTAATGTTATTGGCCTAAATTCCAACTATCAGTGACACCAATGCTTTGAGAGTTCAGGCAATCCAGAGATTATATTATTTTTATATATGAGACACATTTAGATAAAAAAAAAGAGATCTCCAGGATTTTTTTCTAGGTACTAGTTCTAATCAGAGAAATAAGGCAGGGGTGGCTAATCTTATTAAAATGGGTCTCCCCCATCTCACTACTTAACACTGACATAAAAATGTATGTCAAAATCATTGCTTCCAGGCTAGAAAACACTATTCCTCAATTAACATACCCCAATCAAATGGGTTTTGTTAAAAGAGAAGTAAAGTATTTTTTTCCGTATTCATACTTACCAAAGTGGATGCAGCATCGGTCCAATGCGGCATCTGTCCCCCGTCGCCTCTGTACTGAGAACCGAGTGATCGAACATCGCAGATGACTTGGTTCTCTCAGCTCCCCGGCAGAAAGCTTCTGCCTGTCAGTCAACATCACTGGAGTGATGAGCTGTTGAAGGGGAGGAAACGGCCGTCTCAGTGGCTCGCTGAGAGGCTGATAAGGGCATTAGTCCAGGCATTCGGCGGATCCAGACTTTATTGTCGTGATGACATGGTGCCTGGACTGATTCCAGTGATGTCAGCAGAGAACGGACTTCAGACCGCTCTCTGCTAAAAACGGGTCACAGGAGTGCAAAACTAATTGCACTCCTGTGACCCATAGGAGAAGCCCAGCCAAACAAGCTCAGGCTGGACATCAAATTTAAAGGTCATCAGACATTGGACATCACCAGACACATAGTAAACTTACAGGCAGAGCTTCAGTGAATGCCTTCTCTGCTTCTTTCATTGGATTACGCAGCTCTCCTCTCTGCTTTCCTCTCTCCCCTCACTCCCTCCTCTCTGCCTGTCAGATCCTTGTTGTGTGTCTCTGTCTCAGCCCCCCACCAATATTTTGTATTTTTTTTTTTAAAACGATCACTGCCAGCCCTGTATTTTAGGCAGGCATAGTACACTGTGTTATTCTTTTATAAAAATGAGGCATGTAAATACCTGTTTAGCATGATTTTCAGGCCATTCACGTGACTCTTGGCTGGTTTCCAGGACTACTGCAGGAGGGCTGACATCAGAGGGTAATTTTAGCCCCTCCTGCAGAAGCCATCCATCGGAGCTGTACAGTGGCCACGAGTCATGTGACCAGCCTGAAGACAGCTCTAAACAGGTATTTAAATGGCTAATTTTTATAAAAGACATGTACAGTGTGCTATGCCAGGCTTTAATAGAGGGACTGCCATAGAAGTAAATGATAGGGTTAACAAACACTTTAACTCTTACTATCATGCAGTGATCTAAGATCAAGTTAAGTTAAAGGGGTTGTAAAGGTAAAAAAAAAATCGTAAATAGCTTCCTTTACCGTGCAGTCCTCATTCACTTACCTCATCCTTCGATTTTGTTTTTAAATGTCCTTATTTCTTCTGAGAAATCCTCACTTCCTGTTCTTCTGTCTGTAACTCCACACAGTAATGTAAGGCTTTCTCCCTGGTGTGGAGTGTCGTGCTCGCCCCCTCCCTTGAACTACAGGAGAGTCAGGACGCTCTCTACATTGCAAATAGAGAAAGGAGCTGTGTGTTAGTGGGCGTCCTGACTCTCCTGTAGTCCAAGGGAGGGGTCGAGCATGACACTCCACACCAGGGAAAAAGCCTTGCATTACTGTGTGGAGTTACAGACAGAAGAACAGGAAGTGAGGATTTCTCAGAAGAAATAAGGATATTTAAAAGCAAAATCGAAGGATGAGGTAAGTGAAGGAGGACTGCACTAAAGTTAAGGAAGCTATTTAGGAAAAAAATTGTACCTTTACAACCCCTTTAAGTTATGGTGGTCTCAGACGACTGAAAAAAACACAGACCTGTATTGAACAGTTCTTGATTAGTTGTCAGCTTAAAGGCCTACTAGGAGCAATTTTGCTGGGCCTCCCTACCTGGACAACCCCATACCTTACTATCAAAGTGGATGTTACCTACTCAAACTTTGCCCGGATTATACACCTTTTTATACATCTTTTTGGATAATTCATCAATATCCTAGCATCGATGATGTCTGAATGACAAAACGCATAGGGCGGAGTCAGAGGCACATTAGCGCAACACTTCCGGTTTTCGGCTGCAAACTTTGTTTGGTCAGCGTCAACTGATTATCCCTTTTGCCTAATTTGTTCATATACTATGTGAATATTTTTAAACGCATTTGAACAATAAATTGGTTATCCTATACAGAATCACGCTATGGGTATCCTTTCTTCTCCAATATAATCCCAACTGGAGGATCAAAGGAAATTGCTGGAGTCAGGCTATAGAACCCCTTAAAACAGCTACACAGTGGCACATACTATGACTGCATCATTACCCAAGCGGGGGGAAGCATCTGGTGAGTGCAATCTTATTAATAGCACAGTGTGTCATGTTTAGAGCAGGATTGGAAAGGCTTCTCCAGCAACGAGGAATTCTTTCAAGCACTAAAGACACTTTTATATTTTAATTTTTTTTTTTTTCACTTTTTAACTATTGATTATAACACTGGACTGGACCATTACAGACTTTTGTACATATTAATATTTCAAATTATATACAAGATTTAAATTGATTTCTATTGTTTTTTTCTTTTTCATACCTGGCCAATGGTCTAAGACCCGGCAGCACTCTTCTTTCACACGTAAAGTTTTTTTGGTTTATATTTTTTAATTTCTGTCATAATTTTGATTCACCAAACACCCGGCCGAGGTTCAAACACTTGAAAGGACGCACACACACTTATTTATCTTCAAGTTTTTCAATTTATTATCATTACTAATTCCCACCTTTGGTTGCAAAGGTTATTGCCTGTCATTCTCATTTACACACATGTGAACACTAGCAAGCAAATCTTTGCCAATTGGCAGGATCCTCATCCCTGATGTCGATGGCGTTTCCAGTGTAAAGACCCTGGCTGGGGTTCAGCCGCAAGCCTATTACGCTTGCCTTCTGGTAAGCGCACATCTTATCAAGTTTTTCATCGGTGGTGGTTACGTTTTGGCTTCACTGCATTGTTTCTTCACCATTAATATACCAAGCTAATTGAGGACTTTTGAATCTTTGGACTTTATTGCTTGGTCTTGTCAATATTGATTATCAATTTTAATTTTCACTTATTAGCGCAACTATAATCTTTTTTTCTCATGTACAATTGTGTTGGTTCTTTTCTGATTTGATTAATGTCCTTAGTGTTATGTTCCTACTAAAGCAGTGGTTCCTAATGAACCACTGCTTTACATTCGGAAATCCTTTAATTATGCAGAGTCTATGTGAATGCATTTATACTGACTAGCTTTGTATATTTGCCTACATAACTTTAATAAATATGATTGAAAAAAACATAAAATGGGTTATCTGTTCACTCTCTTTAACCACTTCAATACAGGGAATTTTCACCCCCTTCCTGCCTAAGACAATTTTCAGCGCTGTAACATTTCAGTTTAGTTTTAGTTTAAGCCGATATGTATGGCGCACAGATCGAACACTTTTGACACTATTTTGGGACCATTGACCTTTATACAGCGACTAGTGCTATAAATATGCACTGATTACTGTATAAAATGTAACTGGCAGGAAAGAGGTTAACACTAGGGGCAATCAAGGGGTTAAATGTGTTACCTAGGGAGTGATTATAACTGTGGGGGGAGGGAACTGACTGGGGGAGGTGACCGATCAGTGTTCCTACATACTAGGAACACACAATCTGTCTCCTCTCCCCTGACAGGATGTGGATCTGTGGACGTTCCTGCTCTGTGACCAGCAATCACAGGTGACCAGCGGTCATTGCAGCCACCAGGCGCGTTCCCCTTAGACTTCCGGGAAACCGAGGACATCATATGATGCCCGCCTGGGATGGCAGAGCTACCTTGTGGCCATCATATTACAATACGCGGGATGCGAAGTGGTTAAAGTGGATGTAAACCCAATTAATGAAATTTGAGCAGGGCACATATATCTGCAGTGTTTTTTTTACCTCTCTTCAATGTCCCATAGCTGTCTCCTGCTCCATTATTCTGTTACCAGCCTGATAACTCCTGACAAGTTCTCCGTCACAGGAGATAAAAGCAGTCAGGGTTTTGTGTTGGAGAGGTCAACAAACAGAGCTGAAAGTCTCTACCTATGAGGAGAGGGGGTATGTGCTTTTCCTCCAATCAGCTGTCTTGGCTGTATGCCCAGGTTTCACTGCAGTGCTAGCCAGTAAGAGAGAATCTTCTAAAACAATGTGCACTTTCTAAACAGTATATAAAGATGAAGACAGCATATATACATGCAAGACCTATGTAGGGGGATTTGTTTCATCCCTGTGTATCATCTGAGGATGTTCACTGCACTGGCTTTATGTGAGGCTTAACATCCACTTCAAAGTTTATTTGGACCCAGAGGGCCACTACATTGTTCTTATGCCGCGTACACACGATTGGTCAATCCGATGAGATCAGTCTGATGGATTTAAACTTGTTTTAAAACTAACCGATGGATACCTAACCGAAAAAAAACGATTGTTTGTAGGCACGTCCATCAGTTAAAAATTCACGCATGCTATTAGTGGACGGGAGCGCTTGTTCTGGTAAAACTAGCGTTCGTTATGGAGATAGCACATTCATCATGCTGTAACAGACAGAAAAGCGCAAAACGTCTTTTACTAACACAAAATCAGCTAAAGCAGCCCCAAGGGTGGCGCCATTGGATTTGAACTTCCCCTTTATAGTGCCGTCGTATATGGTTTACGTGACCGCGTTCTGACACGATCGTTTTTTTAACCGATGGCGTGTAGGCATGACTGACCATCAGTCAGCTTCATCGGTTAACTGATGGAAAAATCCATCAGACCATTCTCATTGGATTGACCGATCGTGTGTACAGGGCATTAGTGGTAAATGGAAATCCATGGACATCACTCTTTGTAACATATATTCCCCTAATATGAACCAAAAGCTTTTCCTGTTAAGGGTGTATAACTATCTCTTCAGAACAAAACATAAATACTTGATCATAAGGGGTGAATATAACTTACCATACTCTATTACTTTGGATAGGCATGTGGTAGGTAGGCATAAATACCGACCTCATATAGCTAAACAGTCACAGCTGTTTCTCCAGCTTTCTAGAAAACACATGCTTTCTGATGCATAGTGTGTAAACCTTACTCACTCCCACACTGATTATTATTTTGTGAATGTCCTCACTTTACCAATGCAAAAACATTACAGGATTCTGATCTCTTGATCGGGCCATGCCTCTGTTCTCTTTACATTTTCTTTGGATATTGCTATGTTTAAAGCATGAACTTTCCCAGATGGAGCTAGAATCCTTTCTAAAACACTATGGCCCGGATTCACAAAGCACTTGTGCCGACGTATCTCGAGATATGCCACGTAAATGCAAATATGCACCGTCGTATCTGTGCGCCTGACTCAGAAACTAAGATAGGCCTGAAAATAGGCTTCATCCGACCGACGTAACTTGCTTACGCTGGCGTAGAGTGGGCGCATATTTACGCTGGTCGTATTTGGTGCTCCCATTGATTTTCTATGCACATATGCAAATGAGGGAGATACGCCGATTCACGAACGTAAATCCGTCCGACGCAGTGCGCGTAAAGTCATACGTCCAGCGCAAAGTTATGCCCCATAAAGAAGGTGTAACTCAGCAGCATCCATGCAAAGGGAACACAAGCCGGCGTATTTTACATAGTTTACGTAGGACGTGAATATGACTAGGCGTAGGTTACGTTCATGCCGTAGGCAGTGATCCGGCGTATCTTAGGGAGTAGTTCCGACGTGATTATGAGCATGTGCACTGGGATGCGTCCACGGGACGGCGCATGCGCAGTTGGCGATTCGTATCTGTCTGGCGCTCGGCCCATCATTTTCATGGGGTCACGCCTCATTTGCATGGCTCACGCCCACTTCCACATATGCCGGCTTACGCCTAGGAAACCCAGCGCAGATTTGGCAGCACTGGCTTTGTGAATCCAGTGCTTGCCTCTCTGCGCTGCGTCGGCGTAGCGTAAAGGAGATACGCTACGGCGGCATATATATGCACCGCTGTATGTGAATCCAGGCCTATGTTGTTGCTAGAACATTATTCCAAATTCATAATTCGGCACTTATAGGTGTTATATTTTATTCATGGCAAGCTTGCAAAACATATTTAGTTTTATGATTAGTCATAATAAATGCAGTATGTGTGAATTACATTGATCAAATGTTCAGTAAAATAGATCTTCATCTGAATCTGATTCAGTAATATTCTAGAAGTTTCTGGTGTAGCTAGTTTGAGAATGACATATAAGGTACTGTATCTGGCATGGAATGTGAAGGGTGGTCCAGAATAGACCAGTATTTATGTAGTTAGAGGAATAACATATATTTATTTAAATACTGTTAAGTTGGGACTAGCATAGTCTCAGTCATAATTATTAATATTAGTATGTACTTATTGTAGTTAAAGTTGGTAAAATGTGTTCATTTTAGTAGTTATATTACATGATCAACACATTACTACAAGTATAGAGTGTTACATGTGGGCTTGTCAATCAAACTCCATATATTGCTCTCTGAGTTAGTACCTCCTTTTTTAAAGCAAATTGCTGAAATTAGCAGAAAAGAATGCGTCTTCAGGTCTGGTCTGGATTTTAAGGGGAACCCTGCGCCAAAATTTTAAAATAAATGGCGTATGGGTCCCCCCAAAAATCGATACCAGACCCTTATCCGAGCATGCAAGCTGGCAGGCAGCAGGAAAAGAGGGGCACCAAAAAAGTGTCAAAAAAGTGTCAACAATTGTAAAAAATAAAAAAATAAAAATGTCCAGTGATGTAAATCCATCTCGCGCCGATGACCGAAAAGAAAAAAAAGCTGCAACAGTTCCACCTCCATGTGAGGCTGCCTCCGAGTGATGCTTTTACTGCCGTGACAACTGTTATATAGCTGAGGGCAGGGCCACCCGGTGACATGTACACCACTGCGTGGCCCCGCGGGGGTTCACCATTGCGTCGGCCAGCTCCCATGGAGACAGAACTGTTGCGGCTTTTATTTTTTGGTCATCGGCGCAAGATGGATTTACATCACTGAACATTTTTATTTATTTTTTTAATAAAGGACTTGTCCCAAACTGTCTCTTGTCTTTTTTTTATTTTTGACACTTTTTTGGTGAAATGGTTGGGGTACAATGTACCCGTTATTAATTCACATAGGGTGGCTGGGATCTGGGGGTCTCCTTGTTAAAGGGGGCTTTCAGATTTTGATAAGCCCCCCGCCCGCAGACCCCACAACCATCAGCCAAGAATTGTGGGGACAAGGCCCTTGTCCCCATTAACATGGGGACAAGGTGCTTTGGGGGTCAGACCCCAAAGAATCCCCCCCATGTCGAGGGCATGTGGCCTGGTATGGTTCAGGTTGCATGCTCGGTTAAGGGTCTGGTATGGATTTTTAGGGGACCCCTATGCCATTTTTTTATTTTGGCGCAGGGTTCCCCTTAAAATCCATACCTGACCTGAAGGGTCTGGCATGGATTTAGAGGGGGACCCCTATGCCTTTTTTTTAAATAATTAGCGCAGGGTTCTGTCAGAAACCATGAATCAGACTGAGACAGAAGTACAGTTAAATAACACTTGTTTAATAATAATAATAATAAAAAGGTAAAATGAGTAAGCGTAGTCAAACATAGCCAGAGTTCAGTAACCGAATCGTGTAGTCGGCCAAGCCAATGTCAGAGAGCCAGAGATAAATGTAGTAGTCCAACAAGAAGGATCAGAAGCCAGAAGGAACGCCAGCCGAGCAAGTCCACAACAGGAAGGCAGGAGAAAGTCTCTGTGATGTTGAAAAAGGCAAAGGCAGAGATTAAGTGAGCTGGAAGGCTTTAAGGCTTCATTTCCATGGATGTTTTTGGACGTTTTTACAGACACTTTTCTGAGCTTTTTTTGCAGCTTAAAAACAGCTCTCCATGTTAGTCTATGGCCTCATGCCCACCATGACGTTTTTGGGCTGTAGATGGCTGAGCCGTTTTTAAGCTGCAAAAAAAAAAACAGGACCAGTGCGTTCTGAAGCTCCAGCCTTAGAGCTGTAAAAACACCAGACGTTAAAAAACGCTCAAAAAACGCTACCGCGCGTTTTTGAGCTCCAGATAAAAAAAAAAAAAGGACAGGCGTTTTTAACCACTTCCCGACCTCCGCATGTAAATGTACGTCCAAAATATGGCACGTACAGGCACATGGGCGTCATTGTACGTCCTTGCCTATTAGCGGATGGGGGGTCCGATCGGGACCCCCCCGCTACATGCGGAGGTCGGGTCCGCTCGGGGAGCGATCCGGGAACACGGCGCGGCTATTTGTTTATAGCCGCTCCGTCGCGATCGCTCCCCGGAGCTGAAGAACGGGGAGAGCCGTATGTAAACACGGCTTCCCCGTGCTTCACTATGGCGGCGCATCGATCGTGTCATCCCCTTTATAGGGGAGACACAATCGATGACGTCATTCCTACAGCCACACCCCCCTACAGTTGTAAACACACACTAGGTGCACCCTAACTCCTACAGCGCCACCTGTGGTTAACTCCCAAACTGCAACTGTCATTTTCACAATAAAGAATGCAATTTAAATGCATTTTTTGCTGTGAAAATGACAATGGTCCCAAAAATGTGTCAAAATTGTCCGAAGTGTCCGCCATAATGTCGCAGTCATGAAAAAAATTGCTGATCGCCGCCATTAGTAGTAAAAAAAAAAAAATTAATAAAAATGCAATAAAACTATCCCATATTTTGTAAACGCTATAAATTTTGCGCAAACCAATCGATAAACGCTTATTGCGATTTTTTTTTACTAAAAATAGGTAGAAGAATACGTATCGGCCTAAACTGAGGAAAAATTTTTTTTTTATATATGTTTTTGGGGGATATTTATTATAACAAAAAGTAAAAAATATAGCATTTTTTTCAAAATTGTCGCTCTATTTTTGTTTATAGCGCAAAAACTAAAAACCGCAGATGTGATCAAATACCACCAAAAGAAAGCTCTATTTGTGGGGAAAAAAGGACGCCAATTTTGTTTGGGAGCCACGTCGCACGACCGCGCAATTGTCTATTAAAGCGACGCAGTCCCGAACTGTAAAAACACCTTGGGTCTTTAGGCTGCATATTGGTCCGGGGCTTAACTGGTTAAGCTGTAAAAAAGGCTAAAAAAAGTGGCTGTAAAAACGTCCATGGAAATGAAGCCTAAAGCCCCATACACACCATCAGATTATCTGCAGATTTTTGTCTTCAGATTTACCAAAACCATGTAGTACAAGGGCCTGCCTGATTGCATACAAATTGAAACTCTGAGGCTAGGTTCACACCTATGCGAATTGAGTGCGGTTTAAACCGCATCTAATTCGCAGGACATTTCAAAATACATTGTTTTCAATGAGGCTGGTTCACATATGTGCGATGCATTCGCACTGCGTATTGCCTCCAAACCGCATGCGGTTTTTATGTCTTGCGGTGCGGCTCAGGTGCGAATTCAGTCCTATTATCTTCTATGGGTACGCATCTAATTCGCAGATGTGTTCAGTTCTCTGCAGGAGTTTCTCTCATTCAGCTCAATACAATTCTCCCCCACTCTCCTCTCACCCGGAAGTTCTCCCAGGTCTCCAAATTCGCACCTGATCTGCAGCTAAACCGCAGTTGATCTGCAGAACACCCTCTAGAGAAATCTGCAACGACAACGCAGCTCAAAAAAGCAACGCACTAGTGTGATTCCGGCCTCAAGGTTTGACCTCCTATTATATGGTTTTGGTAAATCTGAAGACAAAAATCTGCAGATAATCTGATGGTGTGTATGGGGCTTTAGTAGGCTGGACTAACGAGCAGATCATAAACAGGTGAGTCACTGTGGAGAGAAAGAAGCTGGCAATTAGCTAACAGCTGAGTGGCCAGCTCAGAGAAGGAAGGGCTGAGCTCAGCCCTAAGGCCAGGTTCACACCTATGCGAATTGAGTGCGGTTTAAACCGCATCTAATTCGCAGGACATTTCAAAATACATTGTTTTCAATGAGGCTGGTTCACATATGTGCGATGCATCCGCACTGCGTATTGCCTCCAAACCGCATGCGGTTTTTATGTCTTGCGGTGCGGCTCAGGTGCAAATTCAGTCCCATTATCTTCTATGGGTACGCATCTAATTCGCACATGTGTTCAGTTCTCTGCAGGAATTTCTCTCATTCAGCTCAATACAATTCTCCCCCACTCTCCTCTCACCTGGAACTTCTCCCAGGTCTCCAAATTCGCATCTAAAACGTTGCTAATCTGCAGAACACTTCTCTTATCTCTCTGCAGAGATAAGAGAGCTGAAATTCGCACCGCACTAGTGTGATTCCGGCCTGACAGGTTCCCCTTATTATCCATACCAGACCTGTAGGGCCTTGTATGGAATTTGGGTGGACCACCATGCTTTTTTTTTTTTTTTGGTTTGTAGTTCCCTTTAATATTCATACCAGACCCAAAGGGCCTGGTAATGGACTTGCCGCGAGTAGTTTTAAATTACCTTTTTTCCTTTAGAAATGTAATTTTGCTGCGGGACTGTCCTAAACATGGGAAAAATGTGAAACTTTACAGACATACTATAGATACCCCCAGGCATGAAATTTGAAGGAATATTTCGCTTTTATTGTTTGACTTTAAGCATTATTAAAATCACTGCTCTCAAAAAAAACGTCAGTTTTTAAAACTTTTTTTTTTGCATTGATACATGTCCCATGGGGCAGGACCCAGGTCCCCAAACACTTGTCATGACAATACTTTACATATAAGTCTTTAAAATGAGCACTTTTGTTTTTTCATGTTCGTGTCCAATAGACTTTAACGGTGTTCGCGTGTTCGAACAAATGTTTTGTCCGTTTGCTAGTTCTGGTGCAAACCAAACCGAGGGGGGTGTTCGGCTCATCCTTATTGGTCACACAACACAGCATGGAAGGAAAGCAAATGGAAGACACACATGTCTGAGGAGCTATTACTACAAGCTTGATACATTTTTTATAACAATTTATTCTATTTTTATATATTTTTACCTGCACTGAACTGAACTGTTTTACATTTTTCATTGTATTTATGATGCCAACTGTGTGACAATAAACTCACACTTTGTTTTTAAGTCAGTCTGACTATTGATGCTATTTATCCAGAAACGCCCTTGATATATAAGAATATTAGGTATTTACTGTATATACTCGAGTATAAGCCGAGTTTTTCAACACATTTTTTCTGTGCTGAAAATGCCCCCCTCGACTTAAGCCTAGAAAAAAAAAAATTTTGACGTGATTCTTGTCAAGCCTGTCTTGCATACAAACGATCGTGAAAAAAAAAGGTCAAGCAAAGTGCGGTGATATACAACACGTACGATGGCACTATAAAGGGGAAGTTCCATTCAGATGGCACCACCCTTTGGGCTGCTTTTGCTGATTTTGTGTTAGTAAGAGTTTGGCGAGAGACGATTCACGTTTTTCAGTCTTTGTGCTTTTCAGTCTGTTACAGCGTGACGAATGTGCTATCTCCATTACAAATGCTAGTTTTACCAGAATGAGTGCTCCCATCTCATAACTTGCTTCTGAGCATGCACGTTTTTTTTCACAACGTGAAAAACGTCAACATGAAAAACTACGGGAAAATTTAGAGCATGTTCTAAATTTTTAATGCCCATTTTTCACATCAAGAAAAATGCTCTGCAGCCTACATACGATCATTTTAAATCACCATTTAAAAAAATTGCATTTTTCACATCATGAAAAACGGTCGTGTGTATGCGGCATTATACTCGAGTCACCTTTTTGTGCCTGATCTCCTGGACTTGTGCAAATTTTGTTGTCTAGGGGACCTACAGCTGGGGAGCACTGATTTTTCAAAGCCGGGCACTCCGTCTATAGACTCCCATGTTAAATGTCAGTCTAGTCATGGACACAGTGAGGCCTGGGCATAGTGAGGCTTGGGCATAGTGAGGCATGGGCACAGTGAGGCATGCTCATGGACACAGTGAGGCAAAGTGAGGCACGGTGAGGCATGCAGATGGACACCCTAGGCTTATACTCAAGTCAATACGTTTTCCCATTTTTTGTGGTAAAATTAGGTGCCTCTGCTTATATTCAGGTCGGCTTTTACTCGAGTATATACGGTATGCTATTCTTCAGTTGCAGAAAATGAAACCCCCGATTTTTCCCTCAATACCCTCTGGGAAGCCCATAAAATAGTTATCTGAGGTCAGTGTATAACCCTCTCTATAATTTTTAAGAAAAATTTCAATGCTACTAGAATCCTCGCTTAACATAAACTTCAAGCTTCTGAAGCTTCTGAATCACTTGAATCCCAATTATGCACATCCCCTTCCATAAGGCTTTTAAAATTGATAGTTAAAGTGTGAATTACAGAGGGAACGTGCCTTAGGCAAAGGAGAGCAAACTCTAATTTGCCATTTGGCAACTCTTTTATGATAGGGGAACAAGGCCCACTCCAGTGTTGCCAACCTACCAGATTGAAATTTACTGGCACAGCCACGTTTTTACTGGCATTTCACAAAAATTACTAAATTACATTTTTAGGTGCAAATTTCAGTATTTAGGCTACAAACAAGTACGCTAGGCAAATAGCAATGTGATTTAAGGTAGATATTAAGATAAAAGAATGTTGTTATTTTCGATATAAGGGCAAATTATTTAGTCACATCCCCCCCTGCCTTCACCCCCTCTGCGGTGTCACAAACTCCCCCTGCCTCCAATCTCCCCCAGGCCCCCTGCCTCCAATCACCCCCTGCCTCCACCCCCTCTGCGGTGCCACCAACAACCCCTGTCTCCATCCCCCACCCTCTTCGGTGCCACCAACATCCCCTGCCTCCAATCTCCCTCTGCCTCCATCTCCCTCTGTGGTGCCACCGCAGCCACCATCACCCCCTGCCTCCAATAACCCCCTGCCTCTATCGTCCCCACTCTGCAGTGCCATCATCACCCCCTGCCTCAAATCTATCCCAGGCCCCCTGCCTCCATCGTCCCCTGCCTCCATCCCCCTCTGTGGTGCCACCAACAACCCCTGTCTCCATCCCCCACCCTCTGCGGTGCCACCATCCCCCTCTGTGGTGCCTCTAACACCCCCTGCCTCCAATCTCCCCCTACCTCCATCTCCCTCTGTGGGGCCACCGCAGCCGCCATCACCCCCTGCCTCCATCGTTCCCCCTCTGCGGTTCCACATCACCCCCTGCCTCTAATCTCTCCCAGGCCCCCTGCCTCAATTGTCCCCTGCCTCCATCCCCCTCAGCGGTGCCACCAACAACCCCTGTCTCCATCCCCCACCCTCTGCGGTGCCACCATCCCCCTCTGCGGTGCCACCAACACCCCCTGCCTCCAATCACCCCCTGCCACTAACACCCCCTGCCTCCAATTTCCCCCTGCCTCCATCCCCCTCTGCCATGCCACCGCAACCACCATCACCCCCTGCCTCCATCGTCCCCCTCTGTGGTGCCTTCATCGCCCCCCTCTGCAGTACCACCATCATCCCCCTGCCTCCATCAGATCCCCCTCTGCCACCATCACCTTATGTCACTGTCGGCTGGGCTGTCTGTCACTCTATCCGTCCCTGACTCCCCTGTGAACTTTGTATTGCCTGGATGAAGCAGGTTCCTCCATTCCACCGCTGCCGCGTGCTGCTTAGCCTCCGAGTCCTGACTCCTGCCCCAGTGCTGTGCTCCTCCAACCTCCTGGCTAATTACAGATTTAAAATTCTAGTGCGTGTGTGCCTGGCGGAATGTCCGAATATATCGCTCACCGGCGGCGTGTGGCACAGCATCTGCGCATGCGCAGTTCCAAGCCAAACCGATCTTGGCTATTTTTACTGGCACATTCCCGCAACCATAGACATTTACAGACAGGGAAAAAAGTGCCCGTTTTTACGGACTGTCCATAAAAATACGGACGGTTGGCAACACTGGCCCACTCACTCCTAGCTAACAAACTGAAAGATAAAGAAGATACACTTTTCAACACCACTTGCTATTAAAGAAAAATCTGGTATGCAACAACGCATCCTTCATGAATAAATCAGGTCTTTGGAGACTTTTACTCTGGCCTATACAATAATCCCACCATACCCCATCATCCACCCTTTCAGCACCTCTATAAATGCATGCAGCAAAACCTCTGGGATAGTGGAATCCCCTAAATCTCAGTTTCTGACCTTCATCTACCTAATGAATTGAGGGGATAAAATTGTGGCAACCATTAAGACACTGATAACTTTTTCTACAAAGACCCCATACTGATAAATATGCAAATATCATATACAGTATCTTTCTAGCAGCTATACCTGATAAACACCACTCCTTATGCAATAACTATAGGCCTATTGCTTTATTAAATTCATTTTTTTTTTTTTTTACAAAACTGCTCTCGATTAGACTGAATGCAATTCTCCTCTCCTTAATACACAAGGACTAATCTGTTTCATCAAGTGGGAGATTATATGAGAAAAGTAGTTGATTTACCATGGTCAATAGTAGTTGATTAACGTGGTCTATAGGGAATAAATGGAAACTCTAGACACTAAAAAGGCTTCTGACAGATGTTTCCACTTTGCAACTCTTAAATATATAGGATTTAGAGGTCTCTTCCTCCAGGGTATTAAACCACTCAGGTCAAAACCTCTTATGCTACTTCTTATTTATTACTTACCTTTCCTTATTTCAACAGTATAAAACTAGGCTGCCTTTTGTCGCCTCTTTTATTTACCCTATGCATTGACCTCTTAGCATCCAGATGAACCCCAACATACATGGAACGCAAGTTAGCAACAGAGACTTTAAAATGTAAAAGATGAATACCTCTAAGTGAGGTGAGATTTTTCGGGCAACCAAAAAAATATTGTGACAACTAGGTCATAAAAATATATAAATTTTAATACATTAATTTACAGCATAAACATTTCATAGTGACAACATTATTTAAAAAAATGAAAGATTCCAGGATAGAGAAAATTGTTACTGCTAGAGGATCACCACACACCCCAGGACTAGGCTAAGGGTATAGGTGATCATTTATCCGACGCGTTTCAGATGTCTCAATAATACATCTTTCTTCAGGGAATAGAAAGCAGCAAGAGTTTTTCCTAAAACAAAAGAAGGGTATATAATAACATACATATAAAGTATATACCTGTGACCAAAGATTTGTTTTTTGACATTTGCAGCATGTAGAGAAGAGGGGGGAGAGATGGAAAGCTCAATATGTAAAAGGAAAGTGGAACTCACCCCTTTCCAGACACAGAGCGCCTAGATCATCCCCATGGAGCTTGTGTGTGAGCCGCAATCAGGGCAACCAAACCAGATGGTGTACTTAATGTCCATAACGACCCCCAATCCAGAGGACTCCATAACCATGGGGGGGTGGAGTAACATAAGTCTCCACAAAGGAGTCAGCAGTCATAGAACAATAGAAGGTGTAATGGCTGGGGAGAGATTTAGGTAAATATGTACAGGGAGGGTATTAGATTCTTCACTAAAAAGTGAGACCAAAAATAGAAACAATCTCCCTAAAGTGTACTTACCACTCCCAGTGCATCAGCTCAAATAAAGGTGAACAACCATTCCAGTCAAAGAAACCAAACTTGACCAGAAGACAAAATAACCTCCAGCTCCAACAGGGGAAGGGAGGAAAGTGAATGCTGACAGGAAAACCCCCCCTGACTTCCCTTTATACTTACTTTGAGGATGATGGACCTCAGGTGTGGATGATCCATTCACTCCGGCGATGTAGCAGCTGTTCCTTGAATGGGATAATTGGTTGTAAGTGGAGCAGTGAATAGACATTGGGGCTCAACTAGAGTGATTCCTATCCTCCAAATCCCCCATGTTTGGCGTGCAAACAGCGCGCCCACTACTGACGGTCAGCGTCAGGTGGCCGAGCTCTGATCAATCAGGGCACGACACCGTGGACATGCCGCTGGTGACGCGCCTCCTGCGCGTCACACAGCACATGACCCACGGCGTCTAGTGTGATCACAGAATCCCGAAAGGTCATGTGACGACAGCGCACCCAATCAGGTGCACGAGATGTCAGATGACTGAACATGAACGCAATACACACAGTGGAGCCACCCACTGTGCGCGTCACAGCGACGCGAATGAAGTGCGCTCAACGACCGGACAGGGAAAAATAAAGAAGTGTCCGCACAGAAGGGGCGGAAATTACTACCCACTTCCAGAGAGCCTAATAGTCCATAGTTTAGACAAAGCAATAAAATTGCAGTTTCGGGGCATCATTGAACCAGGGAACCCGGAGAAATAAGGGAATCAAAGGATAAATGCAGGGCAAATAAAATGGGACCATTGGAGGAACGCTTCATGAAGCGAGGGCAAACTCCTGAGGATGGGCAAAGATATTCACTATGCCTGGGTATTTCAGAACTGACAGATAAGAAAGTCTGACAGTTGAAAGGGAGATAAAGTCACCACTGCCGGGTAGGGAGAGCCTCTAGGGCATAAAATGCCCCTGGGGCGGGCACAAAGGTGCTACTCTCCCCGGCAGTGGATGGAGGAGCCCTCTTGTGATTGGTTGAGATGGGACCATTACGGACATCAACAACATCCAGAAAGGGCCGGTGAAGAAGCGGTACTTGACACATATGGCTCCTAGTTGGAAAGCCACAGGGGTGCACTGTCAACAAATCATCAATGGTTGATCACAGGTTTACAATCAAAAATTTCATGTATAAATCCAAAAAGAGAACTCTTTAGCTCATACATTTACAAAATCAAAATCATACAGTAATTTATAAATATAAATCCTACTTATTACAAATCTCAACCTGAGACCCCAGTATCCCAAAGGGTACAGTTAGGGTAGAATAGGGGGGGGGGGGGGGAAAGAGAGGGGGAGAAAGAGGCGGGAAAGGGGGGGGGGGGGGGGGGGGGGGGGGGAAAGGGAGAAAAAATTGGGGAAAAAAAGACAATTTTAACAGTTAGTCGGTTCAGGAAAAGGGGGAAGGGGAAGGGGCCAGGAAGGATGATCTCCCAGTGGCATGTGGGGGCTAGTCCGTTTTCCCCGAACTGAACCCCTCTAAGAAGGGCCTAAAGCTCTCCATCTCGTTGAGTCCCTGGAAAGGTTGTAGCTTTAAGGCATCTGATCCAGCGCATCTCGCGCTGGAGAAGTACCTTGTTCCAGTCCCCCCCCACGTAGAGGGATATGTATTCTATCAAGAAAGGAAAAGTTGACTTTGGGCATATGTAACCCATGTGCTTTGGCCACGTGTCTCCCAAGGGGGTAAAATATAAATTGCCAATTCTCATGGAATGCATGTGTTTTTCCACTCTTTATAAAGAGGTTGTTTGGTCTTGCCAACGTAGAAGGAACCACACTGCACTGCATGAGGTAGACTACTCCCCGTGTGGTACAGTTGGCAAAATGTTTTAGCGAGAGAGTCTCCCCATTGGGCAATGCCAGTGTGGTCCTCCTACCAATGACCTCACATTGCGCGCAGTGTCCACATGGGAAAGTCCCATGGGTCTTGCAGGGGTCTTTGGCAGAGTTGCCTTTGTATTCGCTCCGGACCAAAATAGTCCCCAGTGAATCCGCACGTTTAAACGTGAGCTGAGGTCTATCCAAGAGTAAATTTTGGAGGATGGGGTCCTCAGTGAGTATAGGCCAAAATTTCGTTATTATTCTTCTAATTCTTGCATGCTCTCAAATGAGCATGCAAGAATTAGAAGAATAATAACGAAATTTTGGCCTATACTCACTGAGGACCCCATCCTCCAAAATTTACTCTTGGATAGACCTCAGCTCACGTTTAAACGTGCGGATTCACTGGGGACTATTTTGGTCCGGAGCGAATACAAAGGCAACTCTGCCAAAGACCCCTGCAAGACCCATGGGACTTTCCCATGTGGACACTGCGCGCAATGTGAGGTCATTGGTAGGAGGACACACTGGCATTGCCCAATGGGGGAGACTCTCTCGCTAAAACATTTTGCCAACTGTACCACACGGGGAGTAGTCTACCTCATGCAGTGCCAGTGTGGTTCCTTCTACGTTGGCAGACCAAACAACCTCTTTATAAAAGAGTGGAAAAACACATGCATTCCATGAGAATTGGCAATTTATATTTACCCCTTGGGAGACACGTGGCCAAAGCACATGGGTACCATATGCCCAAAGTCAACTTTTCCGTCTTGATAGAATACATATCCCTCTACGTGGGGGGGACTGAACAAGGTACTTCTCCAGCGCGAGAATGCGCTGGATCAGATGCCTTAAAGCTACAACCTTTCCAGGACTCAACGAGATGGAGAGCTTAGGCCCTTCTTAGAGGGGTTTCAGTCGGGGAAAACGGACTAGCCCCCACATGCCACTGGGAGATCATCCTCCTGCCCCTTCCCCTTCCCCCTTTTCCTGAACCGACTAACTGTTAAAATTGTCTTTTTTTTCCCCAATTTTTTCTCCCTTTCCCCCCCCCCCCCTTTCCCGCCTCTTTCTCCCCCTCTCTTTCCCCCCCCCCCCCCCTATTCTAACCCTAACTGTACCCTTTGGGATACTGGGGTCTCAGGTTTGAGATTTGTAATAAGTAGGATTTATATTTATAAATTACGGTATGATTTTGATTTTGTAAATGTATGAGCTAAAGAGTTCTCTTTTGGATTTATACATTGAAATTTTTGATTGTAAACCTGTGATCAACCATTGATGATTGTTGACAGTGCACCCTGTGGCTTTCCAAACTAGAGCCATATTGTCAAGTACCGCTTCTTCACCGGCCCTTTCTGGATGTTGTTGATGTCCGTAATGGTCCCATCTCAACCAATCACAAGAGGGCTCCTCCATCCACTGCCGGGGGAGAGTAGCACCTTTGTGCCCGCCCAGGGGCATTTTATGCCCTAGAGGCTCTCCCCTACCCGGCAGTGGTTGACTTTATCTCCCTTTCAACTGTCAGACTTTCTTTCTGTCAGTTCTGAAATACCCAGGCATAGTGAATATCTTTGCCCCATCCTCAGGAGTTTGCCCTCGCTTCATGAAGCGTTCCTCCAATGGTCCCATTTTATTTGCCCTGCATTTATCCTTGATTCCCTTATTTCTCCGGGTTCCCTGGTTCAATGATGCCCCGAAACTGCAATTTTATTGCTTTGTCTAAACCTATGGACTATTAGGCTCTCTGGAGTGGGTAGTAATTTCCGCCCCTTCTGTGCGGACACTTCTTTATTTTTCCCTGTCCGGTCCGTTGAGCGCACTTCATTCGCGTCGCTGTGACGCGCACAGTGGGTGGCTCCACTGTGTGTATTGCGTTCATGTTCAGTCATCTGACATCTCGTGCACCTGATTGGGTGCGCTGTCGTCACATGACCTTTCGGGATTCTGTGATCACACTAGACCCGTGGGTCATGTGCTGGTGTGACGCGCAGAGGGCGCGTCACCAGCGGCATGTCCACGGTGTCCGTGCCCTGATTGATCAGAGCTCGGCCACCTGACGCGACGCAGGTAGTGGGCGCGCTGTTTGCACGCCAAACATGGGGGATTTGGAGGATAGGAATCACTCTAGTTGAGCCCCAATGTCTATTCACTGCTCCACTTACAACCAATTATCCCATTCAAGGAACAGCTGCTACATCGCCGGAGTGAATGGATCATCCACACCTGAGGTCCATCATCCTCAAAGTAAGTATAAAGGGAAGTCAGGGGGGGTTTTCCTGTCAGCAGTCACTTTCCTCCCTTCCCCTGTTGGAGCTGAGGTTATTTTGTCTTCTGGTCAAGTTGGTTTCTTTGACTGGAATGGTTGTTCACCTTTATTTGAGCTGATGCACTGGGAGTGGTAAGTACACTTTAGGGAGATTGTTTCTATTTTTGTCTCACTTTTTAGTGAAGAATCTAATACCCTCCCTGTACATATTTACCTAAATCTCTCCCCAGCCATTACACCTTCTATTGTTCTATGACTGCTGACTCCTTTGTGAGACTTATGTTACTCCACCCCCCATGGTTATGGAGTCCTCTGGATTGGGGATCGTTATGGACATTAAGTACACCATCTGGTTTGGTTGCCCTGATTGCGGCTCACACACAAGCTCCATGGGGATGATCTAGGCGCTCTGTGTCTGGAAAAGGGGTGAGTTCCACTTTCCTTTTACATATTGAGCTTTCCATCTCTCCCCCCTCTTCTCTACATCTGCAAATGTCTAAAAACAAATCTTGGGTCACAGGTATTACTTATATGTATGTTTTATATACCCTTCTTTTGTTTTAGGAAAACTCTTGCTGCTTTCTATTCCCTGAAGAAAGATGTATTATTGAACATCTGAAACGCGTCGGATAAAATTGATCACCTATACCTTAGCCTAGTCCTGGGGTTTGGTGATCCTCTACAGTAACAATTTTCTCTATCCTGGAATCTTTCATTTTTTAAATAATGTTGTCACTAGAAATGTTTATGCTGTAAATTAATGTATTAAAATTATATATTTTTATGACCTAGTTGTCACAATATTTTTTTGGTTGCCCGAAAAATCTCACCTCACTTAGAGTATTCATCTTTTTCATTGATACAGAGATGTTGGCAACCTCATGCCTCCATACATGAGCCAAATTCTTTCACGAGACTTTAAAATGTAACATTTCAAGGGGTGATATACTTTTTTCTAACCTACATAAGTAGCTGGAACAGGGGCTCAATTCCTATGGGAACGCGTGGGAACGCGTGGAACGGAGTTCCTTGCACTTTTTTCACAGCAGGAACTCAGTTCCCTTTGGACTAGAGCAGCCGCGAGCAGTCGATCCGCCTGAGCCAATCCTTCACTAGTGCCCAGCTCGAGTCACTGTCAGGGGCAGGCGAACCGTAGTGATCCTTATGTTACCTGGCCGCTTCCTGTATATGGATTCTTCGGGTAGTTGCAGGTTTTCTGTCACTTCCTCTATGCTGCAATGTCTCCTGGGAGCTTTGTCATTGTTCCCAGGAGACATTGCGGAGGTCTGCCACGATTATCGCGGGATTTAGAAAGAACTTGTTAAGGTACAGTTGATCGGAAAAAAAAACATGCGGTTTTAGTAATTATGCAATATGAGCGTATCTTTATTTTTTTAGTGGGGGAGTGGATCTTGGGTGGGAGTTCCCACACTTTTTCCCCCAGGACTTGACCCCTGTGGAAGCATATAGCTCCATAATAGGATACAGAATCAACTCTTCTAAGTTCTGAGCCCTTCCTCTCAATACTTCCCCCTTGGTGATCCAAAATGTAGCCAACTATTCCTATATATGTGGCGATAAACTTAAGTAAAAATTACTCTCACTTATTATGCATTGTATAGAGAAAATGTTCTTCTTCTCTTTTGTGACATTCACATGTCTTTACTACAATGGAAGAAGAACCATATTTCTTACTTCACCATTAAAATGAACATCCTCCCTAAGCTTCTTTACCTTCTACAAACATTGCCGAAACCCATCTCCCCCAATGCAGCTTTATGACTGCAAGTGGATTTTTTTTACATTTTGCTTGGGAATTGTGATGGTAAATGGTTTCGGGCCAAGCATCGTATAGACCTGAAAAGCACCCATTCGGGTGTTCGCCAAACACCTGAATTTGTAGGGCGTTTGGCGGATGTTAGCCCCACAATGCACCACGCTGCACAGTGCCTTATAAGCCCTGATTGGATGGAGCAATGCACCTGGCCAACTGTCAGGTGCAAGGCTTTGCTCAGTCAGTGCACAGTGAGCATGTGCATACCACAAATGATACCCCAAAATACATTCTGCTACTCCTCCTGAGTATTATGATACCACATGTGTGTGACTTTTCACTGCCTGGCCACATAGAGAGCCCAACATGCGTGGAGCACCATCAGGCGTTCTAGGAGCATAAATTACACATCTAACTGGTTGACTACCAATTACACTTTTGAAGGCCCTGGAGCACCAGGACAATGGAAACACCCACAAAATGACCCAATTTTTGAAATCTAACACCCCAACGTATAATCTATGGGGCATAATGAGTCTTTTTGAATGGTTAATTTTTTTCCAGAAGTTTTTGGGAAAATGTGGAAAAAAAATGAAAAACGCATTTTTTTTTTTTTACGCAAAGTTGTCCATTTATAAGATATTTCCAACACTTAGCATATACATAGCAAAAATTACACCCAAAATACATTCTGCTCCTCCTCTTGAATATGGCGATACCAAATGTGTGAGACTTTTACACAGCCTGGCCACATACAGAGGACCTACATTGAAGTAGCACCTTTCAAGCGTTCTAGGAGCATAAATTACACATCTCATTTCTGTAAACGGCGCCTGTCGCCGTATTGCGTTCCATGCTGGAACGCATTAAGGCGACTGACATCATCGTCCCGCGCCGTCCAACGTTTTCAGCATGGAACGCAGAAGTGCGCCGTATGATCACCGCTGTTTCCACATGCACCTGTCTGCTGCCTATAAATGCTTCCAGTCCACATCAAACAGCGTTCTATTATCTTCGGCCGTAGCCAAACCATGCTACAGACATTCTACTGGCAAGATCCCCTCAACTGATCAGCAGCGTCACCTGGATCCATGCTACCTCCAAGTCACCTATTAACTGCTTTCACGCTGCCAAGCATATTCCTGTTGCTGGGGACACCTTAAGAGATCTTGCAGCAGAAGTTCCTTCAGGACTGTAAACCATTGCTGCCACACTACCTTACTCATTGATGTACTCCCATCCTCTGCAAATGGATAAGTACCATTACTGTGTTGCATTTACTACTTTAGAATTACCCGGTTCATATATTTCCTTTACTAAGTACTGTATTTGAATTTGCTACCACTTTATACTACAGTTGTCAGGGACTCACGACTTGCCATCTTCATCTCTGCAGACATCCTCCATGCAGTCCTCCTCCATGCAGGCTTCCCCCAGGCTGTTGGCGCGCCATCGCGGGTCCCTCGCTCGTGCACGCGCATCAACGGTGCGCGCGTGTGTGCACGGGAGCGCACGCGTGCACGTTAATCGGCCGTGGCACCAAAAAGCCCTTTAAAAACTCAGTGCTGTTTGTAGCACATTGCTGCCTGATCTGCAGTTCTGACGTGGATCCTATCTGAGACCTGTTGTTTGTTCATCTGAAACCTGATTGATCTCCGAACCCGGCTTGTCTGACTACTCTACCTGAATCCTGGTTGATCGCTGAACCGGGCTTGTCTGACTACTCTACCTGAATCCTGATTGAACGCTGAACCCGGCTTGTCTGACTCCTCGCACCTCTCCAACCCTGACCCGGCTCTGTTTGACCATCCGCCTGCTTGACCCCTCTGTTGCCAGATCCTCCTGCCTGTTTAAACCGACTACTCTTCAGCTCTCCACCTGCATGTTTACCTGTTATGATCTGGCTTGTCTGACTCTGCTATTCCAGTATACCTAAACTATTTGTGCCGCTGTAGTTGCAGCTCTCGTACGGGTCGCTGACCCATCCTCTACTCCAGCGTTCCTGCATCTACTCATCACCACCCGGCACTCCTACCCCTCTGTGCTCTGAGTCCGCTGTCTCATATCCAGTGGCTCGCGAACCAGAGCCGTAAGAGAGGCTACCCTGCATCAGACTCTGGAAACCAGGTATGTGACAGTAGTACTGCTTGGGATACTTAATGTGCTTCCAGCTGACAGCTGTGTAATATCTTAAAGAGACATACACTGTGAAACCATCAGAGCTATAGTTGCCTCTCTCAAGTATATGCTATCCGCATACAGTATTCTCATATGCTACCTGCTTGACATTTGTTGCTAAAAGTATATGGGCCTGAGGCCTAAAATATTGAACATGTTAGCTTAACCTTTTTAGGCTAAGGCTTGAAGGTATGTTATACCCTCTCCCTTAGTAGCTCAATGCATTCCTCTATGTGAGTAATAGAAACTCTTATTTCTCTGGTTAGAGTGACGCCTGGGGTCCGGTACTGATAATCACTATACATAGAGTAGTGCATTGAAATCCTTAATGTAGTTGTGCTCATTCACGTTTATTGTAATCTTTCAACGCTAGGGGTTAGAGGCATGTTGTAATACCTCCACGCTTAGTAGCTCAACGCATTCCTATATGTGAGACAGATGATGTAGTGATCCCCAAACTCCCTTTCTCTGATTGGAGTGACGTCTGGGGTCCAGTACTGAAATTTCACATAGCATAGAGAGGTGCATTGAAATCTTTCCCTAACCGCAGTTGTGGTTCACTCTCGTTTACCGTAGTTTGCGACAATTTCTCAACCACCTATTACAATTTTGAAGGCCCTGGAGCACCCGGACAATGGAAACACCCAGAAAATGACCCCATTTTAGAAATCTAACACCCCAACGTATAATCTATGAGGCATAATGAGTCTTTTAAATGGTTATTTTTTTCTAGAAATTTTTGGGAAAAAAAATAAAAACACATTTTTTTTAACAAAAAGTTGTCTGTTTATAAGATATCTCCAATAGAGATGATCTTTGAGTTCGAATCAAACTCATGTTCGACTCAAACATTGCCTGTTCGCCCGTTCGCCAAACAATTTAGGGTGTTCGCAGCAAATTCGAAAAGCCACGGAACACCCTGTAAAAATATATGGGAGAAATCTAAAGTGCTAATTTTAAAGGCTTATATGCAATTTATTGTCATAGAAAGTGTTTGGGGACCTGGGTCCTGCCCCAGAAGACATGTATCAATGCAAAAAAAAGTTTTAAAAACAGGAGTTTTTTCGGGAGCAGTGATTTTAATAATGCTTAAAGTGAAACAATAAAAGTGAAATATTCTTTTAAATTTCATACCTAGGAGGTGTGTATAGTATGCCTGTAAAGTAGCACTTGTTTCCCGTGCTTAGAACTATCCCTGCACAAAGTGTCATTTCTGAAGGAAAAAAAGTAATTTAAAACCAATACAGAGAAAAGTAATTGAAAGTCATTGATCTTGAGGATGGATCACTGGCCAGAGCGTGCACAGTATGCAATTGAGCTACTGGCCTGTCCTGCATCCAGCGTTCTTTCGGAAAGCACATTCAGTGCTGCTGGAGGCTTTGTAACTGATCACAGGGTGCGCCTCTCCACAGACTCGGTCGATCGACTGACCTTCATAAAAATGGAATCAGGCTTGGATCACACCACCAGCTACCAGGCACCTGATGCTGATGTAACTGAATATTTTTTTTTAAATGTCAGATCCCTTCAAGACTGTCTATGGCTGATGCTGATGGATTATCCTTTTCCTCCACAATGATCATTGCGGATAGCTTGTAAGAACATTATTTGTTCTGGGCCACCGCTACCAGTGGCTAAGGCCCATTTTTTCTGCCCCTGTTTAACAGGGGCGTGTAACTACAATTTTTTATGCAATACTTTGCAGTCAGGGCTCATTCCTGCACTCCAACTACAGTATCTGAGAGGGGTTTGCAGTGTTGTGGAACCAGTGCCTAAGGCCCAATTTTTCTGCCCCTGTTCACAGGGGCATGGTAATTGCAGTACAATTCATGATCTAATATTTAATAGCAGGGCCCATTCCTGGCCCTCCAAGAGTAAACTGTGAGGGCTTACATTGTTGTGGCACCAGCACCACCACCACCATCAAAGGGCCCAATTTTTCTACCACTGTTCAACAATGGCATGTAATTACAATTCTTGAAATAATAGTTCACAGCAGGGCGTTCCAGCACCCACCAAGACTAACTGTGGAGGCTTACAGTGTTGTGGCAACACCTAGGGCCCAAATTTTCTGCAGAGTATATAGGGCAGGGCCCCTACTTTCAAACATCCAACTTACAAACGACTCCTTCTTGCAAATGGAAGGAGACAACAGGAGTGAGAGGAAATCTACCACTAGGAAGGGAAATTCTCTTCTGTAAGAGGTGTCCTCCTGTCCACTGATGCTTTATCACCAATCCTTGTTCACTAAAAAAAAATGTTTTTAAAAAGACATTTGTCATTGGGACAGAAAGGAGGGTGGCAGTTTTCTGAACAGATGCGCACAGACAGCAAAACAAATGTTACAGGGGTGATAACACTTCTCTATGTTTTCCAAAAAGCTTAAAAATAGATTTTTTGGCTGAAGTTACACTTTAAAAAAGTACCATTTCAAAATTACAAAACGGATTCTACTTAACAACATAACCTACAGTCCCTGTCTTGTTTGCACTGCCTGTATACTGCTGTTCAAAGTATATAGGGCCAAAGGGGCTGGTAATGACCTGGGGGGAGGGGGGGGAAACCCATGCTATTTTTCTCAATGATTTCCATCCATATTGCAGGGACCAGACATTACATTAAAGCCGCAAGCAGTTTTAAATGCCTTTTTCTTATAGTAATGTCATTTTGTGCAGGGACAGTTCTAAAACACACGCCACTTCACATGCATACTATAGACACACAGCATGTACGATTATTTAAAGAAGTTTTCAAATTTAATTTTTTCACTTTAAGCATCATTAAAATCACTGCTCCTGAAAAAACATCTGTTTTTAAAACTTTTTTGCATTGATACATGTCCCCTGGGCAAGACCCGGGTCCCCAAACCCGTTTTAGAACAATAACTTACATATTAGCCCTTAAAATTAGCACTTTTGATTCGAACATTCGAGTCCTATAGACTTCCATGGGGTTCTAAAGTTTGCACGAACGTTCGGGTCCGTTCGAAGGTTCTGATCAACCGAACCAGGGGGTGTTCGGCTCATCCCTAATGCAGATCTTAGTCAGTTAGGATGAACAACGCCCACCAACCCCTTACAAAAATATTGCCAATCTACTGATGACACATTCAATCCCAATGAATGGATCATTCTCTCTCCCTTTTATAACTGAGCTTCAACTGCAGTTGCTCAACTTGAATCCCAACCTGAAAATATGGGGCAAAGTGCTATTTGATAAATGAAAAGCAAATAGTCTCTCTGCTGTTGAATTACATAGCTTATGCTAATAAATCCCAACTTTCAGGTTCTCATATTTTTCTCATTTATTTTCGTCTTTTCTTTTTTCCAGTTTTCACTCTAAAGATTTAGCTAAATGAATGGTGTAGGTATTTCCACATTGTTGGAAGTTGGAAGACAACAGACATGCAGATGCTTTGCCATGTTGATTAACAATTTTTTACTGAATACAACACCAGGTCTAAAGAAGGATTATTAATTTTTTTAAAGGTTAAAAAGAAGGATTATTACTATCAAAACAACAGTTGCCAAGAACCTAGTTCTTCCACAAAACCTCAGGAGGTTGTAAGGGATATAAAGCCTCATAGACACGGACGGTTTTTCCAGACGAGAAAACTGCCCAAAAAAAAGGTAAAAAAATAAATAAAACAGCTCTCTTTTTTCCCGCCGGGAGAACCGGTGGACTTTTTGCCCAGTGTTTTTTGTCAGTTTTCCTATGGGAAAAACTGCAATGCAGCATACACACTAGCTGGGATTCTCGACCAAAGCTCCACCGCAGTTTTCTCCTGTTGGGAAAACTGGCCATGGGTAAGGGGGAAAGACTTGCCCCGAGCAGGTTCTCTCGGCTTTCTCCTCAGGATTTCCCGAGGGGGAACTTCTCCCCTCGGAAATCCTGCACCGTGTGCACGGGCATAAGGTTGGTTTCTTTGCCACACTAAATAACTTCACGGAGCAATTTATAATATAAAAGGATCAAATAAGCATTAGACGTCTTCTCTCTTTCTCAATGTATATCATGTATCCTCTGACAAAATTTACACTTTTATGAGCAAAACATTCCTTATTTATATCTGTTACCACTGAATTTATTTGATCAGTTTTGTATGTGTACTATGGGATTCTTAGATTTTTTTTACAGTCCAGCTCCTATTCAGCCCTTTAGTTCTATTCAGTTATTTAGTTAATTCAATAAAATAGAACCTTTGTGTTTAAATTGAAAACTGTTATACTTTAACCCTCCCTGGCGGTATGATTCTTTCAGAAAAAAGATGCTGAAAGCGTACCATTATTTGCAAGGAAATTTGGCGTTTTATACTGTAGGTCTGTAATTTTTTAGGAATAACTCACTTAAATCTGACCAAACAAGAGACTAGTAGGCATTCCCGGGTATGACATTTTTTTTAAAACAAAATTATAAATTATAATATAATAAATAATTATAAATAATTCTAACAAATAATAATAGAATTATAATAAAAATGATTCAATAATGTAATCAACTCAAAATCACTGAAATTTGCTCAGTTGCAGAATTGTCGCTGTCATTACTTTTATTTTTTTATGACGAATTTCCCCACAAATCGATATCGCACAATTCTGCAAGTGATTATAATTTATTATCGCTGTTTTCTAGCTGATCTAAAACCATTTTTGACATAAAGGGACACTTTTGGTTGCTATGGACAATCTACAGTTTGCAGGAGAAAGAAAGGTTTTTATTATATAAAAGTACATGCAAGACACTGGGCAGACCACTAGGGACAAGGGGGGTGTGTATTTTTTACATACAGTACTGTAATCTATAAGATTACAGTATACTGTATGTATTGTGTTTGTTTACGTTTTTGAATTTGGCGCCGTTCTCCACCCCCGTGCGTTGTAACGTCGCAGGGAGCGGAGATCGGCGGCACAGGAGGACGCTGTGTGAATCGAGTGAGGTCCCGCTCGCTCACACAGCACGGTGCATCGCTGGATCCAGGGACAAGGTAAGTAAACACAGTCTGTGGATCCAGCGAGGCGAGCCCGAGTCTGACTCGGGGGTTACCGCTTTTGGTATGAAAATCTCACCCCGAGTCCGACTCGGGAATACAGCCAGGGGGGTTAATTGTTCTAATTATTATATCACTAAAAAAAAAATTCAAGTATTTGCATTTATTAAAAGCATGTAAAAGCAGTATGTCTCTTAAAAAAAAATCTGTTGAAATATGTTTTGATTTAATAGAAACTGTTTTCACAACTTAAGATACAGTCTAGTGATGTACATTTTTTTTCACCATTTAAGCAAATAGCTTTGTTCCATTGTACTTTAATTTTGCACAGGTATGTTCTTGCGATTTACCTAATCAAACTCAGCAGCATATTAATTTAGGAGCCCTTTCAAACTTTAGCTTAGTTTCAGAGCTCCATAGCATTCACATATAAATATTATGAAATGTAAAAAAACATTCTGCAATTTAAAAAGCAACTGGAGTGTGAAATTTCTCCCCATTATATGAGGTCAGAGTAGCTGAAGATTTAAAATGTGCTGGGTTATGCTACGAATAGTGGTTCATATTAAAAGGTTCATAAGCCTGATGCAAAGTATAATTTGCCAGCTATTGCCTTGGTAGTTCAGGATGCTATTGCTAGTATAAAATGATGCTTACCTCACAGACAGGACTGTGTTCAGAATTCTTAATGCATTACAAAAACAATTTCCCTGATTCTCTGTAGTACAATTTGAACACAAGGAATGTCAAAATGTGTACAATAACTCTTAGAAAAATTATATTTCTGCAACTTATATCTTACTTGTGTGCCACTTGACATCCAGCAAAACTCTCTTATCCTCTAATAAACTGTAAGAACTTTACCATAAAAGCTTGAATATTAAAGTAAAAGATGTGAATAAATACAATACAAAAGACATACAATAAAACAAGTTTACAATAAGAACACAGACAACTTTACAAGACTGAATGAATTTCCAACATATCACAGAATATTGTACATTAACAATATATATATTTTTTTAGAAAAAACGCTATCTTTTATCATTTTAACCATTTTAATACAGGGGCACTTTCACCCCCTTCCTGCCCAGGTCAATTTTCATCTTTCAGCGCTGCCACCACGCTGAAAGCTGAATGACAATTGCACGGTCATGCAACACTGTAACCCATATAAAAAAAGTATATGTTTTTTTTCCCCCACAAATAGACCTTTCTTTTGGCGGTATTTGATCACCACTGGTTTTTTTATTTGTTGCTAAACAAAGGCAGCACTGATGAGGAGGCACTGACAGGCATTACTGATAGGCACTGCTTGGCATCCCTGGTGGGCTCTAGTGGGCATCCTTGATGGGTCTGCACTGATAATTAATGCACTAATTATGGTATTGCTGTCTATGGTAAGCATAGTTGTACTACATACATTATGAGTTATATATTTTGATTAATAAACATACTTTCAAGATCTTATTTGGCTGAAAGGTAAAGTTAACCATTTGCCGACCCCCTTAAAAGCAGATATACTGCTACAGGGTGGCCACTGTGTGCAGGATCATGTATATATACACATGATCCTGCACTTCTGGGTAGCGGGAGTGGATATAATGAAAATTCCATAAATATATCTCTGGTTTGCACAAAAGTTATAGCATTTACAAACTATGATATATTTGCGTACTGGGATTTTTGTTGTATACCAAAAATATGTAGCAGAATACATATTGGATTACATTTTTTTTTTTTTATTGGATAGTTGTTATAGCAGAAAGTAAACCATTTTGTCAGTTATTGGCTTTTTTGTTTAGAGTGCAAAAAATTTAAAAGCAAAGGTGTTCAATCACCATCAAATAAATCTGTATTTGTGGAAAAAAAGGACATAAATGTTATTTGGGTACAGTGTTGCACGACACACAATTAGTCAGTTAAAGTAACGCAGTGCCGCATTGCAAAAATTAAGGGGGGTAAATCTTCCTGAACTGAAGTGGTAAAGTTGTGTTGGAAAATGCATTAATTGTATTTTTTAATAATTGTAATTTAATGTTGCATTAACATAATAAAGTGTGGAATTAATTGACACCTAAAAAATATAGAAGGAATAAAAGAAAAAAATGTCCATCTTTGAGTTTCACATCACTTTGTAGTATTCCTTAACTCTATTAAGAACTGCTAAAGGCAATGTAGTTCTAATTTATAAAACTTGTGTTGCCTTTATGTCCTTTGAGAAAACTAATTAGATCTAGTGTAGCAGGTATGCTGATTTTCAATCATAGTTAAAAGATTAATTTAGTCTCTGATTTTCAACCTTGACTGAATAATTATTTTAATAATCCAAGTAAATTGAATACATTATACACTTTTGCTATGTGGTTAAATATCCTTAATTAATTACCCATATATATTTATGCCAATGCTTTGTGAAATTTCCTTAAGCATTAATTGCAGAATTGCCATACTCCATGTAAACAATTTGGAGGCCTACATTTGGGAGACAGTAAACTGTGTTGGATAAAAAATTGCTTTTTGCGATAAAAAAAAAAAATATATGTAAAATAACTTCTGATAACCTCTTAGAACACTCACACGTAAATGGGTGGAATAATGTGGGGTTCATTTACTAAAGGCAAATACACTGTGCACTTTGCAAGCACAGTTGCACTCTGTTAGCACAGTTTGCTCCAGAGCTTAGTAATGAAATAAAGCTTGCTTTGTAAAGAATACCCATTCACATGCAAGTAAAATTATATTACAAAAAAAAACCAGCATTTTTCTTGCATATGTTGAGATGATAGAATCATCAGAGCTTCCCCTAATGTACTAAGCTCTGGAGTGACTGCACTTGCAGAGTGCAACTGCATATGCAAAGTGGTACAGCCTTTTTGCCTTTATTAAATCAACCCTTGTGTAATATTTGAATTCATTTATGATTAAACCTAATTATAATCAAAAAAAATTGTACCACTTTTGATAAATAAAGTGGCAAAGAAATAAAAGAAGCACATGAACCCATTTGAAATTGGACAAGTATCTCTGAAACAATAAGGTCAACGTACTAAAGGAGTTACAAATTATTCATACAATACATTTTAGTATGTTCCTTGTGAATACCTAATCATGTGCAAATTAAGTGCATAAATAAACAGGATGTTGCTTTTTACATGAGTGAATATATAAAACAAACTTTTCTTAATTCTCTGTAGTGTATCCTCTAGGCTTGCCCGATCTTTGTAAAACGGTGACAAAGTCTTGAAGTTATGATAGCCATAGAGTACTCAAAATCACGTTTTAGTAAAATCTATAAATAAACAAAATCATTTATAACATTTTTTTTTACAATTTGGCACTGCATTGCTTTAACTGACAATTGTGAGGCCGGTGCGACGTTGTACCCAAACAAATTTGCATCCCTTTTCCCCCCACAAATAGAGCTTTCTTTTGGAGGTATTTGATCACCTCTGAAGTTTTTATTTTGTGTGCTATAAACAAAAGAACAGCGACAATTTTGAAAAAAACACAATGGGGGTTATTTACAAAAGGCCAACCCATTTTGCACTACAAGTGCAAACTACAGGTGCAAAGTGCACTTGAAATTGCACTGAAAGTGCACTTTGAAGTGCAGTCACTGTAGATCCGAGGGGGGCATGCAAGGAGAATAAAAAACAGCATCTTAGCTTGCACGTGATTGGATAATAAAATCAGAAGATCTTCCACTCATTTCAGATCTACCCCTCAGATTTACAGTGACTGCACTTCCAAGTGCACTTTCAATGCAATTTTAAGTGCACTTTGCATTTGTAGTGTGCACTTGTAGTGAAAAGTGGATTTGCACTACAATATTTTTTACTTTTTGCTATAATAAATATCCCACATTTAAAATAAAAATCCTCAGTTTAGGCATGTAGGTATTCTTCTACATATTTTTGTTAAAAAAAATTGCAATAAGCGTATATTGATTGGTTTGCACAAAAGTTATAGCATCTACAAAATAGGGGATAGAATTATGGCATTTTATTATTTATTATTTTTTTTACTAGTAAAGGCGTCGTTCTGGCGATTTTTATCAGGACTGCAATATTATGGCGGAGACATCGACACTTTTGACACATTTTGGGACCACTGACAATTTTACAGCGATCAGTTCTATAAAAATGCACTGATTACTGTAAAAATGTCACTGGCAGGGAGGGGTTAACACTAGGGGGCAATCAAGGGGTTAATTCCGTTCCCTCTGCATGTTCTAACTGAAGGGAGGATGAGACTTACTAGGGGAAATGACAGATCTGTTCATACATTGTCTGAACAGACGATCAGTATTTTCTCGCCTAAAACCTCGTACACACCACAGACATGTCCAATGAAAACGGTCCACGGACCGTTTTTCATCTGGACATGTCCGCTGGGATCATTGTCTGATGGCTGTACACACCATCAGACCAAATTCCCCGCGGACAGGATACGCGGTGACGTGGCGGCAACCGTTGCAGCGACATGGCAGCGAGCGATGACGCGCGACGTACGCGACCCCGGAAGTTCAATGCTTCCACGCATGCATCGAATCACTTCGACATCATGCGTGGGATTTCGTCCGAGCGGACATGTCCGATGAGTTTACTGACCATCGGACATGTCCGACGGACATGGGTTTCCAGCGGACATGTTTTCTTAGCAGTGCTAAGAAACAATTGGTCCCTGGAAACCTGTCCGCTAGGCCGGGAATCCGGTCGGCCCTACACAACGACCGAACATGTCCACGACCAGTTTAAGCAGACATGTTCGGTCGTGTGTACGAGGCCTTAGAGAACTGGGAGCTGTGTGTTTACACACACAGCTCCCGGTTATCACTGTGTCATGAGCAATCGCGGGTGCCCGGCGGTCCTCGCACCCCGCCGGGTATTCGCATCGGCTCCGGGGGCAAACAGCAGGCATGTGCACGTGCCTCCGGCAGTACGAGCATGCCCCTAGTAGCCACAGGGAAAAGCAACGTAACATAACGTTGTTTAGCCCAGCCAAGCAATGCTGCCGCAGTAAAACTGCAGCGGCTGGTCAGTAGTGTTAAGTACATAATGGGGTTTATTTACCAAAGCTTAATTGAACAAACTGGGGTTAGAAGTTTATTGGTTTCTATGCAGAAGTGAGCCTAATTTTGCACTTTCCAGCTTTAGCAAATAAACCTCCTTGTGTACTTAAAAGTGGGGGTACGCCTGTATTCACCAGTCAGGTTTTCCGACATACACCAACATCCATTTACTGAGAAACAATATAAAATATTTTGATAACACCTGCCACATTTATAGCATTGCTGTTAGCATACTCCGTATACATTTGCAAAACACATTCATTATTCACAATTGGCAACATTGCTCTGCTGCAGTGATAGCATTAGAGGAGAAAAACATATTGATTTAAAAACACTGAAAACAAATTACTGACTGAGTAAAAAAAAGAAAAGCATAGGCATTTTGGAAAAAATATGTTAAACAATTGTGGCACATGTAAGCTGCAGATTTGCTGCTGAAATTCTAAAAATGGCAAATCAAATTCAAATTCATCACATTGGATTTCTGAGACATTTACACATATGACCTTTACCATTTTTGTATTAACCTAAACAACATTTGTAAAGAGTAATACACCATATGTTTTTACTCCAGGAATACTAGAATAGTATAAGAAATACAATATTATTTTTGAAAGTTTCAAATGAAGATGTGATATGTGCATCCACAGATTAACCCTCTGTGTACTGAGAACTAGTGAAATGACAAATACATAGCAATGAGATTCTAATATTTGCAAACATATAGGCTGGTTAAGGAACATAGTAATCACATTGGACTGATGTTTTTGGCAAGTGACAATCCGCAATGTGTGGCATGGGACGTGGCAAGTGACAATCTGCAATGTGTGGCAAGTGACAATCCGCAATGTGTGGCAGGTGGGCGTGGCAAGTGACAATCCGTACATGTGGCAGGTAACGTGGGCAAGTGACAATCCGCAACGTGTGGCAGGCGACATTGCAAGTGACAATCCGCAAAGTGTGGCAGGTGACACGGCAAGTGACACACTTGGGGCTCCCACTGATTCTGCATTGTGGTGAGTTGAACTATTTAATTTTTTATAACAATGTAATAATAGTAATAATGCACTTCAATCATCCTGACACCATAACAACCATGGTGCTGTGATGATTGAAGCGCCAACACCAGCCATTTCCATGATAAATTTACCCCCCAAAAATTTATTTTTTGGCAGTGCCCCTCCTGAGACTAGACTCTGGATCTGCCCCTGATCTTAAAGGCGACCGCCTGTAGAAAAAAAAAAAAGATACCGGGGTCATGCAGATTGCTGCTGTCATAACCCTGGTATTAAAGCGGGGGTTCACCCTTAGAGGGCACTTTTTCCCCCTTAGATTCCTGCTCGTTTTCTCTAGGGGAATCGGCTATTTGTTTTAAAATATGTGCAGTACTTACCCGTTTAGGAGATGCATCCTCTCCGTCGCTTCCGGGTATGGGCTGCGGGAATGGGCGTTCCTTCTTGATTGGCAGTCTTCCGAGAGGCTTCCGACGGTCGCATCCATCGCGTCACGATTTTCCGAAAGAAGCCGAACGTCGGTGCGCAGGCGCAGTATAGAGCCGCACCGACGTTCGGCTTCTTCGGCTACGAGTGACGCGATGGATGCGACCGTCGGAAGCCTCTCGGAAGCCTGTCAATCAAGAAGGAACGCCCGCTCCCGAAGACCCATACCCGGAAGCGACGGAAGAAGATGCATCTCGAAAACGGGTAAGTACTGCTCATATTTTAATACAAATAGCCGATTCCCCTAGACCGAACGAGCAGGAATCTAAGGGGAGAAAAAAAAAATTTAATAAATGGGTGAACTCCCGCTTTAACTGTAAAGTAATGACATTAGTTTACAGTTAGGCAGTCAGCAATGGTTTAAAAATAGCTCCTCACTGACCTCTGTAGCTGCAGTCACCATGGAGTAATTCACACTCACGTTCTGAGAAGATTTTTTTGTCATTAGATGTTTTATTTTCCCCTTGGTCCAAATGAGATTTACACACCACTCCAGGGAAATGGCTTCTGCAGGTGCTCGCCCCGGCTCACCACCAACAATAGCAGATACACAAGAGAAGAAGATAGCCGCATGGTGACAATAAAGGCGTTGAAAGGCATCTACTTTGCTGTGGAGTGTGTTTATCTTCTTCTATTGTGTATTTTTATTGTCCCCTTTCCAGCAATAATTTGGCTGCCTTTAAAACTGTAAACACAAAAGCAGATGCAAAGGAAGAGGGGATAAAACATCTGCTTTAAAATGTTTTGGTCAGCTACAATGAAACATAAGTATGAAATGTAAAATAAATTTTAATCTGTCTGATCTTTATGCGACAGTCAAGGGATTTTTGTGAGACAGGAACTGAAAATAAATCCTTTTTTGGAACTTAGTCTGCAAATGACTTAGCAGAGAAATTGTGTAGCATAGTGCTAACAAATAAAAACATCCTGTCACAACTGACAAAAAAATATACTCCTCTTAGTTAATATCTGTAATTATACTATTTTGTAAGTAAAACCAAGATGCTCTCTTGCTCCCTGTGGTTCCTGCAACCAACTATATCTCACACTTGCTTTGTCCTTATTTTTTCCTGAGCATTGTTGTATGTTTTAACTGTGAATCAGAATATAATATTAATATCTAAGTCTAAGGAACAATAAAAAACTGCACACACTGCTATATATATATATATATATATATATATATATATATATATATATATATATATATATATATATATATCCGCATACCAGTTACTAGGGATAAGCTTCAAGAGCGAATGGAAGTATGTGCAAGGACACCTTTCTGAAGGAAGCACAGCCATGCTCCTTTTCAATCCCTTCATCCCCTTTTTGAATTTTTGGATTTTCCAATTTCAGAATTTTCAGATTTTCAAATTTTCAAATTTCGTAAATTTGTATATTTGAAATCCGGAAATGTAAAATATTCGTAAATTCATAAATTCTGGATTTTCGAATATTGGAATTACAAATATTTGGAAAAATGTGTTAAACGGATTTTCGTTAATTTGGATATTTCCGATTTTGGAATTTGTTGAAATTTGTTAAAAAAACGTATTCAAAGCATATTTTCTTATCCTTCTTTGAATGATTGGGGGGGGGGGGGGATTATTGCGCTTTTCCAACATACATAATTCATTAGGAAATCATTAAGAACTGTGATTTTTTCATGGGCACCAGATTTTACCAATATACTGCTAAGATAATATTTGTGAGCATTCCAAAGAACAACAGGATTAGAAAGTGAATCAGTGTTGATTTGAAAAAAAAAAAACAATTTAGATTCGATCTGTTCCTGACACATAGGATTAGTCAGGAGAGATGCATTAAGTCACTATAGGGTGTGCGATTTCTCACTAAAGCAAACAATCATTCAATAGAGGCTGACACAGGATCCAATCGGGTTATAAGGTGGATCTTGGCAGATACAATAGAATGCAATGTAAGTTTACTAATTAAAAGAAATTGATCCTGGAACACACTTTTTTGAGTATCGAGCAGTCAGTGCTAGGGATCATATACATCCTCAGTGCTCATAAAAGAAGATAAAGCTGAGGAATGTTTTCTAGATGTATTAGAGGTGTCCAGGACGGGGTCTACAATATAATTAAAATTGCCACAAATAATTAAGCAGGAATTACTGGAGCTTGCCCATAAGCGATTTATAAAAGTTTTTTTCTGATGTGAGTTGGGTGCAAGAATGTATCATCAGAATCCACCTGATGGAGTTAAAATGGCAGGGAAATATGAACAGCAATCATTTCTGGTCAAAATTAGCAAATAATAGTGGGAAAAAGGCCTGTGGTCGCAGGTAGATGCTTTATTCTTATCAAAATGTGTTTCGTGGACACAAAGGATATCAGATTTCTGGGCTAGAGCTTCTCTCCAAAAAAATAAATAAAACTATGGGGAGTTGAGCCCTTTGGCATTGATTGTAATTATTGTAATGGACATCAGGTAAATAAAAAGTGATTGCTACTGTAGGTTGCTTTTAAAAAGAGACCATATCTTTTGGTGCAACCTGCCATAAAAAAATGAACATCAAAAATATACAGTAAAAATATATGTGATAAGAACACAAAAATAACACAAAATAGATTACCACAATTGCATAATAAAGAAACAACAAAAAGAACAATTGTAACAGTAAGTGTGTTTAACACACTAAACATCTATGGGGGTGGAACAATTGAATGCATGCTACCCTGTTGGGGACTAAACATAACATAGAGTATGATCAATTGCTTTTAAAAAAAGATGACACCTGAAGGGACCAGATATAAGGCTGTAAAGCCAGCTCGGTCAAGAGTCTCCTACAGTAGACCACAAGGCTGAGACTCTGGATAGTACTGGAGCTGATCAAGGTGGTGGCTGAGAAGAATTAGCAATTCCAATTAGCTGTTTGAAACCCTGTTTCAGCGTGAGTATGGGGATGATTTGATTTTGGTAGGTAATTAGCGTTTTAATGGGATGTCCCCATTTGTAGGAAATATTTCCTACAAATAAACTCCTTCTGTTTTTGGGCCATAAAGGTAATATCAGCAAAGAGTGAGACATGATTGTAGGAGTCTTGAAGGGTACCCAGAGATCTTGCTGATGAGAGTAGTTGATCCTTAACATAAAAAAGTATACTCTAGCCAGAATGTCTCTAGGCACTGAGGATGGAAGAAATTTAGGTCTGGCAATCTGATGAGCCTGATTAATAATCAGGTGGTTCGAAGAGAGATCATGTAGGAGTTTGGCAAATAGTCGATGAAGATGTGGAATGATCTCATTGATTTTGACAAATTCTGGGACACCCCTGATTTTTACGCTTCCAGATCGGGTATTTTATGTTTGAGTTGTTTCAATCTCTCTGCGTGAGATTCGTGTGCATCAAATATTTAATTGTATGCAGTAGTAAACCCCCCATCTGTCCCTCAATATTATCTGTACATTCCTTGATCTGGTCCATTTTAGACTATATAAGTGAAATAGAGGTGCACACCTCAAAACTCAATTTGCTTAGTCTCCATGGCTGCTCTTTCCGTTGGTTCGAATCTTACATATTTCACAGCACCTTGAGCCTAGGTTCACACTGCTGCGAATTCTAAATTGCGGTAAAATGCGCGATTTTACCGCGATTTCGCGGCTGCGATTTTGCCGCGATTTCGGCCGCAATTTAATGTAAATCGCGGCTCGAAATCGCAAAAAGTAGTACAGGAACTACTTTTTGAAATCGCAGATACGGAGTCGCACTGATTAGAACAGTGCCATTGCCGACAATTGCCGCCGATTTGAGATGCGATTTGACATGTCAAATCGCATCTCAAATCGTTCCAAATCGTACCCAGTGTGAACCAGGTCTCAGTGTCACTGACAACTCCGTTAATATGCCTCTTTCGCAAAAACACAATCAACCTTGGATGATGGTACCCCCCTATTTTTCTTTGTTTATACTTGCTAATATTTACTTTTGCATATATTAAAATTTTCTCATTTCTCAGTTTAGTAAATAAAATAAGGCACTTTATTAAGAAAAAAATATATAATTGCACACTCACATAAAAATTACTTGGTACCACAGGCTCTAAAAAAAACTGCAGTACAATAGTAAACCAGTCTTCCAACCATGGCTGCAATGTGTGATGAAACCACATCAGACATCACCCTATGCTCGATAATACATGGATTGATAATTTTTCACTTTGCATGGATGTTTAATGGTTTGTGTATATGCTAACAATATTTTTGTATATATATTGGTGGCACAGTATTTGGTTTTTGTAATTATATATGTTATTGAATTTGGTGTGATTATTATGATATAGCGCTGCACTTAGTGGGGAGTTTGATATAGCTTTATGCTATTTCACACATCACATAATTCGAATGCAGAATTTTTGAGTTTTAGTTCTCAGTGTGGCAGCTAAACTCTCTACACTTATGAATTTTTAATATTTTCTTTTCTTGTGCATTATTAATGACTGCGATATATTTGACAGATGTTATGGAAAATAACTTAATAAAGTTGCAAAGACAGACTTTTTTGGAATGGATTTACATGATTGATTGGACTTTTATAATAACTTATTAACAACGGAAAGGAGGAGGGGTAAAATTGATTTTGTTATATTTTATTTGTATTTATAGCTTCTTTCAGATTAAGTTTTTGTTACAGTGGCATTGCTTAGCTGATAGATGGTGCATTAGGTAGCATTTTTTTACAACATGATTAGCTTTTATTTAATATTAAAAAGGATTTATCATCAACCAATAATTACTTTTAATGGAAGTAATGCAGCGTTTTGTATGTGCTATCAAAGCTACCATTGTGTGTTTAAATGAGAGAAGTAAAAGAGGGTGCTTTCCGAAAATGTTAATGTTTGACTGTGTCTTACAGTAATTTGGAGCCACAGAATGAGATCATTGCATTTTGTAAAATTGTATAATTCCTTATCTGTATACATGAGTTACATACATCCAACTTACAAACGACTCCTACTTACAGTCGTAAGGGAGATAACGGGAAGTGAGAGGAAATCTACCCCTAGGAAGGGAAATTCACTCCTATAATGCCCTGTACACACGATTGGACCTTTTCGACCAAATTCACATCGGAATTTCGATGGAATTCCATCGGAGGAAAAGAGAACATGTGTTCTCTATGTAAACTCCGATGGAATTCATCGGAATTTCCGGCGGAATTACTCCGATGGGGCATTCAGGTGGTTGGAATTTCCGAAGGAAAAAGTCAGTCTGACTTTTTCCATCAGAAATTCCGATCGTGTGTATGGGGCATATGTGTGATCATGGGAAAAAAAGGTGTCTCCACTGAAGCTTTATCACCAATGTTTGTTTCCATGACAACCCAAACTTTTCAAAACCCATTTGTCACAGTGGCAGAGTGAGGTAAAATCTTCTGAACAGGGGCACAGATAGCAAAACAAACATTACAGGGATGTTAACCCTTCACGGTACTGTCCAAAAAACTTAGAAATCATTTTTTTGGCTGTAATAAAATGTATCTGTTCCCACTTACATACATTCAACTGAAGAACAAACCTATAAAACATATCTTGTTTGTAACACAGGGACTGTCTGTACTTGTTCCAGGACTCAGCATTGAAATCAAAGTGTCAGCATGACAGCCAGGTAAAGGCAGAGGATAGTAATGGCAGTATTCTCTCTTAACAGTGTCTCTTTAACCCTTTGCTGGTCGTTGCACGACTATTTACGTTGACAGAATGGCACGGGCAGGAAGATTGGCGTACAGGTACATCCCTTTGAATCTGCCGCCCAGTGGGCGCGCACGCGCCGCCGGGGGCGCATGCCCGCCGTGTGCATAGTGAGTGCGGTCGCAGGTCCCGTGAACTCAATGTTCCCGGAGTCCTGCGGTTGCGGTCGGCAAGAGCAGAACAGGGGAATGCCTTTGTAAACAAGGCATCCCCTATTCTGCCTAGTGACACTGTCACTGATGACCGCTCCCCGTGATCGGGAATGGTCATCAGTGACATGTCACGTGTAGCCACGTCCCCCAACAGTAAGAATCACTTCTTAGGGAACACCTAAACCCTGCAGAGCCACCTAGTGGTTAACCCCTTCACTGCCAGAGTCATTTTTACAGTAATCAGTGCATTTTTATAGTACTGATCGCTGTAAAAATGACAATGTCCCAAAATGGTTTCAAAAGTGTCCGATGTGTCCACCGCAATGGTGCAGTCCCAATAAAAAATGCTATTTGCCGCTATAACTAATAAAAAAAAAAAATATTAATAAAAATGTCATAACATTTTGTAGACACTATAACTTTTGCATAAACCATTCAATGAACGCTTATTGCGATTTTTTTTACCAAAAATATGTAGAAGAATACGTATCGGCCTAAACTGTGGAAAAATATTTTTTTATATATATATTTTTGGGGGATATTTATTATAGCAAAAATGAAAAAATATTGAATTCTTTCAAAATTTTCGCAATTTTTTTGTTTAAAGCGAAAAAAAAATTAATTGCAAAGGTGATCGAATACCACCAAAATAAATCTCTATTTGTGGGGAAAAAAAGGACATCAATTTTGTTTGGGAGCCACGCGCAGGACCGCGCAATTGCCAGTTAATCTGACGCAGTGCCTAATCGCAAAAAGTAGCCTGGTCTTTGACCGCCAAAATGTTCCAGGGCTGAAGCGGTAAATTTTGGGTATTTAAAATATATATATTTATATATATATTTTAGTAAACATTATCTTTAACATTTTAAATTATCTGTTTATGAACTTTAATGGTTTGGGGTCAGTTTTATTTTGGTTTCCTTTTTCTTTTAGGATTCTCAAATTGAGTGTGATCCACCCTACTGAGTAGGATTACAAAATGTATTAGTGGTAAGTGGGAATAATAAATGCCCCAGTATCAGTGGAGATAATAAATACTCAGTGTCACTGAAAAGTAGGAATAATAAATGACATCAGTGGAAATAAAAAGTGTCCTTGTATCAGTAGTGAACAGGGGTAATAAGTGCCCCTGTGTGAGGGGTCAGTGGAAGGAATGGTTCCCCTGTGTCAGCGTTCAGTGGAAAGAATAATGCCTCATTTTTAGTGACAGTGGGGGAGAATAATGACCTTCTGTCAGTGTGTAAAATTGTATCCCTGTGTCAGCTGGAAGAATGATGCCCCTGCATCAGTGGTCAGTGTGAAATAGTGCCCCAATGGTGTTCAACAGTTATTTCTTTGTAGGTTCCATGTCCCACATGAAACTTTACAGGCACCATCAAAAAATTACATCATTCGGGCCCTTGGGGATTGGGGTGGGGAAGGAAGAGATTGGTTGGATGTGGGGGGAGGTAAGGGAATGGAAGAGGGTAATAGATTTATAGAATAATAAGATTAAAGGAAAAGGGGGGATTGGCTATGTATTTATTAGACTTTAATTAAGTAGCAAGAGAAATCCTCAAATTTGATAAGTCAGGAGAAAGAGGGAGCCTTGATTATGGGAGGGGATTTAAATCTGGTCCTAGAGCCTTCCCTGGACTCATCTAAAGGATCCTATTATATATCCAACACAAAATTGCGAAGAGCAAGGAAGATCATTCAAGAATTACAGTTAATAGATAGCTGGAGGACTCTACATGTCCATGAAAGAGACTATAGCTTTTTCTCAGCAATACATAAAACGTATACAAGAATTGACCATATATTCTTAGATCAAAATATATTGCTTAATTTAAGGGACTCATCAATGGGCTCATTTACAATATCTGACCATGCGCCGGTAAACTGTTCCATTGAATGGGGGATAGCAAGTCCAAGAGAATGGAACTGGAAGATTAATGAAACATTAATTAGGGACCCAGAGTACGAGAGAAAGATAGCACAGGAAATAGAATCTTTTTTTTTACTTAACGAATCAGATGAAATATCGCATTTATGTAGTTGGGAAACGCATAAGTGCTACTTAAGGGGATCCTCATTTCACTAGGTGCCCACCGAAAGCGCTCTCTCAACGCAAAGCTGGACAGCCTGGTGGGGGAGATTAGAATTTTAGAAAACCAACATAAGAAAGCACAAAGAAGATAGGCTAACTATATTACGAGACAAATTTAACTTGTTATTAATGGACAAGGCCAAAGCAAAATTAAGTAGATATAGAAGGGCATACTATGAGCATGGGAATAAACCCAGTAGGATGTTAGCGAATGCGTTGAGAGAGACAAGAGCAAAAAGCCATATTCAAAAAATAAAAACCCAAGGGGATACTCTGGTAAACTCTTCTCAGTTAATAGCTAAAGCTTTTAGAGAATACTATGGTACCCTCTACCAATTGGAGAAACAACCAACTACAATAAAAAATCATAGTAGAGAAGATCTGGTAAGGAAATATATAGAGGCCTCAGGAATGCCCAGGATCCCAGAAGAAAGTATTGGGATTATAGAGAAGCCAATAACATCGGAGGAGTTCTTAGAAACAATTAAGGCAATGAAACCGGGTAAAGCCCCGGGTCCAGACGGATATACCCTACTATATTACAAAACTTTTCATGAGAAATTATCATCAAAATTTCTTGCAGCTTTTAACTCAATAAGATAAGGCAAACCGATGAGAAGGGAGACATTAGGGGCGCATATAGCAGTGATTCCAAAAGAGGGAAAGGACCCCACGTTATGTTCCAGTTACCGACCAATATCGCTGTTGAATGTAGATCTAAAAAATTTCTCGAAAATACTTGCTAACAGATTGTTAGAGTTTATCCCATCCCTAATACACCCAGATCAGGTAGGCTTTACACCCGGTAGAGAAGGGGGGGAAAATACACAAAGAGTATTGAGCACTATTTATTTATCCCAACTCCAACAAAACCTGTTAGTATTAATTTCAACCGATGCCGAGAAAGCCTTTGATAGGGTTGATTGGGGATTTCTGAGAACCATATTACAACATATAGGTTTAAGGGAAGGGATGCAAAACTGGATCTCAGGCTTGTACTCCTGCCCAATGGCTAGGGTGAAGATAAATGAGGTGATGTCTGATCCATTCCCAATAGGGAATGGGACAAGGCAAGGATGCCCACTCTCCCCGATTATCTTCACCCTTACCCTGGAACCATTTTTGAGAACGATACGTGCGAATGCAGATATAAGAGGGTTGAGGGTTCAAGGGGAAGAATATAAGGTGGCCGCATTTGCAGATGACCTACTGTTTTCGAAAACGAAGCCAGAGCTATCTCTTCCATTGTTATTAAAAGAGATAAGGGAATATGGAGACCTATCCAATTTTAAGGTGAATTATAGTAAATCCGAGGCGATGGGTGTGGAGATGAAGGGACGGATGCAGGAACAACTAGCGGTAAATTTCCCCTTCAGATGGACAGGTTCACATATATGCTACCTGGGTACAAAGATCCCGAAAAATCTGAATAGGATATTTGAACTGAACTTTGTGCCTCTAATAAAACGGATTAAAGCGGACTTCCAACGATGGGATAAGGAGACCTTTACATGGTTTGGAAGAATTAATATTATAAAAATGAATGTGATGCCAAGACTGTTGTACCTATTTCAGACCCTCCCGGTAAAGATCCCCATGGGCTTTATGAGAGATTTAAGATCTAGATTTGCTAAGTTTGTCTGGGCAGATAAACCGGCGAGAGTAAGGAGGGATATTCTTACACTGCCAAAAGAGAGAGGGGGGGTGGGATTCCCAGGCCCTATCAGGTACCACGATGCATCCCATATGGCAAGGGTAGTAGAGTGGTGTGCCCACCAGAAGGAGAAACCGTGGATTCATATGGAACAAAAAATTACAAATAGGAGGGTATGGCATGGTTAGCAGAAGTAGATATCCCACCTAAAGTGAAGAAACACCCCACACTGGGAGCGACGATAAGAGCGATAAAAAGGATTTTCAGGAAAACTAAAATCTCAGAACAACTGTCAGGGATCAAGTACTTACCGAGACCGATATGCAGAGAGTGGCTCACCTTTACGACCAAGTGCGCCCGTCCCCTGAGGTTGAGACAGGAGGCAGAAGCACAAGGCGGTACCGGTGCCAGCGAAGAAGCGGTGCTTGCAGGTAGTAGCAGCAGATGTAGTAGCTTCAGCGGGACTGCAGCCGGAGACAGGAGATAACCGAAGATACGTCAGGGATGCAGGTACGGATCAGGTCCAAATGAAGACTAGGGACGTTCCAAAACACAAGCCGAGGTTCGGGGGGCAGAGAAGGTAGCAGGTCCAAGTCACGAGCTAAAGTCCAAGGGCAGGAGAAAGTACAAGTCCGGGTCACAAGCCAATAGGTCAGGTCAGGAGAGTTCAAGCAAAGTAGGTGAGACAAGCCAAGTTCAAAAGTTCCAGGAGAGAGCTGAGTCGGGAAGCAATCCACAAGGTAAGGTTTCCAGGAAACAGGATACGGGTCAGAAGCTGACGACGAACCAGCAATTAGCAGAGGGGAAGGGGCTGGCTTAAATAGGCCGCACTGGCCACTGATTGGTCCACAGAAAGTACAGGTTCAGCACCAGGCTCAAATAGATAGCACACAGGATAGCACTGAGCAGTGGCTCAAAGACAAAGAGCTGGACCTGAAACGGCGAGATCCCAGGTTCAACTCCATCCAGAACCAACTGGGGAAGTGACCGCAAAAGGTCTGTGCCCTGACAGTGCCCCCCCCCCCTAGGGGCGGACTCCGGACGCCCAAACTGTCCACTAGTTCTGGATGCTCCTGATGGATCAAACAGGGAGCATGTAGATCTTTACTTTTTCTTTTTTGGCTTTTTTGATCCTGAAGTTCTGGTAAGGGGCGCCCTCCTTGCTTGTAAGGCCTGTTCAAATATTACCAGATCCTGTTTACGGACCATAGTACCATCCGAGGCATACGTGCAGTCTGGAGGGAGAACTTCAACTGGGGACATAGGAACTGAAGACACAGGAACTGGAACTGGGGACACAGAAACTGAGGACATAAGAACTGGAACTGGGGACACAGGAACTGACGACACAGGGACTGAAGACACAGGGACTGAAGACACAGGCACTGAAGACACAGGCACTGAAGACACAGGCACTGAAGACACAGGAAAGGTAGGTACAGATTCTGAGGCATAGAAAAAACTCCCAATAGTACCCACCTGAAGAAGCTTTGGCCGAGGTGGGCGAGTTGGGCAAAGCGATATAAGGTGCCCGCTAGCACCACAATAAAAGCAAAGTCCATGGGCTCTTCTCCGCTCTCTTTCTGCCGTAGATAGGCTGGACCGGATGACCCCGATCTGCATAGGTTCTTCCTCCTCCAAGGTAGGCGTGTGAGCATCCACAGAGATATCAAGACCTTGTGATGGGGAAGCTTCCTGGCTGGGCACATACAGGGTTTCATAATCTGGCACACACTGGGCTGGCTGGGTGTCATAACCGCACTGGGGCTTCCTATCCCTGGGTACCCGTAGGCCCCGTGAACTAAGAGCAGACCTGGGAGCACTGGTCTTCTTGGAAACAGAAATATATGAGTCCAGCGCAGACATGAACGTCTCCCAGCTGTCCAAGACTGGATTCTTTTCCTGCAACAGCAGATGAGCCCACGATTTGATCTGCCCTGTTAGCAAATTGATGGAGGCTCGAACCTTAATATAATCCGTGGCATAGGTCCTAGGTCTGAGGGTGAACAACAGCTCACAATCGGTTTGAAAGCACAGGAAGGATGCACGGTTCCCATCGAATATTTCTGGCATAAGAACAAATGGCTCATAATATACAGGTTCCGGGGCTGGGCGTGTTGTCTCTTATAATTTTTGGACCTCCTGTTGTAATTCCTGAATAGTATGGTTCAGGCTGGAGACTTGCAGAGCCAGGGAGGAGAGCATCTTGTATAAGTCTGCGGACTCCATATCATTAGTTAGTCCATTATGCAAGGGTTTACCTTCTTGCAAGTTTTGAACTGCCAGCGTCAAAACAGACACCTGTTGGCACAGGGTTTCAAAAGGTGAGCGCACCCTGTCGGTCTCGGACATTTTGGGCTGGTTCGTACTGTCAGGGATCAAGTACTTACCGAGACCGATATGCAGAGGGTGGCTCACCTTTACGACCAAGTGCGCCCGTCCCCTGAGGTTGAGACAGGAGGCAGAAGCACAAGGCGGTACCGGTGCTTGCAGATAGTAGCAGCAGATGTAGTAGCTTCAGCGGGACTGCAGCCGGAGACAGGAGATAACCGAAGATACGTCAGGGATGCAGGTACGGATCAGGTCCAGATGAAGACTAGGGACGTTCCAAAACACAAGCCGAGGTTCAGGGGGCAGAGAAGGTAGCAGGTCCAAGGGCAGGAGAAAGTACAAGTCCGGGTCACAAGCCAATAGGTCAGGTCAGGAGAGTTCAAGCAAAGTAGGTGAGACAAGCCAAGTTCAAAAGTTCCAGGAGAGAGCTGAGTCGGGAAGCAATCCACAAGGTAAGGTTTCCAGGAAACAGGATACGGGTCAGAAGCTGACGACGAACCAGCAATTAGCAGAGGGGAAGGGGCTGGCTTAAATAGGCCGCACTGGCCACTGATTGGTCCACAGAAAGTACAGGTTCAGCACCAGGCTCAAATAGATAGCACACAGGATAGCACTGAGCAGTGGCTCAAAGACAAAGAGCTGGACCTGAAACGGCGAGATCCCAGGTTCAACTCCATCCAGAACCAACTGGGGAAGTGACTGCAAAAGGTCTGTGCCCTGACAACAACAAAGCCCCATGACGCCGGTTATCGGGAATCCGAGGTTTGAGCTAGGCATAACAGACTTACATTTTAATAATTTAAGACGAATGGGTATGGGCAGACTAATTCACTATGAGAGTAATAATCTGAGGAGGTCTAGTGGAGAAATGGAAGAGATAGTTAGGAGGGAACTGGATCCTCTAAGACAATTGCAATTGAAAGCGGCAATCCGAGCAATAAAATCACAAGGGGGTACGACTAGAAGACTGTCGGAGTTTGAGGAAGTTTGCTTAGAGGGAAAATGAATAAGACACGGCCTGTCCTGTATGTATAACCTGTTAGTCGAATCAGAAGCCCCACAGACTTTCCTATTTATCCAAGCCTGGGAAAGAGAGTTAGGGATGACATTTTCAGAGACCCAGAAAAATAAAATCTTCAAGTTTACACATAAAGCCTCGATAGCTACCAAATACCAGGAAGGGGCATACAAAATTTTAACCAGATGGTATAGGAACTTCAGTTGTACTTAAAAAGATATACCCAGAAGTATCAGATCAATGTTGGCGATGCGGAGAGGCGGAGGGCACCATGTTGCACATATTCTGGGAATGCCCGAAATTGAAAGAATTTGGGGAAATACAACAAGGGAAATCACGGAGGTGAACTTGGAAGATAGTCCAGCGGTATTTCTGTTAAACGATTTCCCGATTTCCATGGTTAAGTTTAAAAAATCTTTGATTAGACATTTGTTGTCCGCGGCAAAGGCATGTATTCCGATTTTGTGGAAGAGTACGGCTGCTCCGACAAGAAGACAGTGGCTGGCCAGAGTAACGGAAATTCAGCTAATGGAAAACTTGACCATGGGAATGAGGGAACAGGAGGAGAAATACAGACAGATGTGGGCCCCATATAATATATATAGAGAGCGGAACCCCTGAGGCGGGGGTGGGAGGAGGAGGGGAGATATTCGAGAAGAGATTGAATTTATAATTTTTTTCCCCTTTTTTCTTTCTTTGAGGGGGTTGGTTGATGGGGGGGGGAGGGGAGTAGGGAGTTCATAAGGATAGAGTTGGTGTTTAAACAATTGTTAGGAAGATAAGAAAATAGATGTCTAGATCGAGAGGAGTAACAGTAGCCATACATTGAAGTAAGAGATAATTAATATGTTAATGGTATTACTGTAACTATTTGCTGTTTGAACTTGTGATAAATGAGAGAAAAACGTATAAAATAAAGAATTAAAAAAAAAAAAAAATTACATCATTCCATCCAATAATGCTTGCTACTTTGCCAATTGTTGGCATGCTCTAAGTGCATAAATATAATTTTTGACAAATGAAATATTTGTAATTAAAGTGGTTTTAAACCAAAAAGACATGAAATGTGAACAAAGCATATCCGTCTATATTGTGCCCTTGTCCTAATTAAAAGCAATATGTGTTGTTTATGTCTGCTGCTTTGTTCCTCTGCTATGAATGAATGAATGAATGACTTGTATAGCGCTACTCATGCAAACTGAATCGCCTCTGGGCGCTTTTTCCAGCCAGTGTCTGCTTGGCTGGTGCGGTCATTTTACCCTGTAGGATCGTGACACGCTTGGGACACACAGTCATACACACAGATATACATATATATACTGGGCCAATTTTTTGGACAGATCCGATTTACCTACCAGCATGTCTTTGGAGTGTGGGAGGAAACCGGAGTACCCGGAGGAAACCCACGCAGGCACAGGGAAAACATGCAAACTCCAGGCAGATGGTGTCGTGGTCGGGATTCGAACCAGCGACCCTTTTGCTGCTAGGCGAAAGTGCTACTCACAACACCACTGTGCTGCCCACTATCTGCATGAATTACTTCTGACAAATTTTCCTGACACTAAGAGAGAAAAGGTAACAGGGGAGGCAGCAAGCACACTCACAAACAGCACAAAAGACAGAGCACATCTGTTTAAAGTGTTTTATGCACCATCCTGAGGAAGTAGCCAGTGTAGTGCAACAAAACATGTTCCTTCACTTCCTGTGAGCTATGTAAAGGGGGTGTGTCTCTTTTATCTAATCAGCCCTCAGAATTCTCAGACAAGATTATCAATTTTTGACTTTGAATGGATGTAAAGAAGAGAAGACTGCAGATAGACAGGTACTACTTATGTAGGAGGATTTCTTTCATCTCTGTGTATCACCTGAGTATAGCACATTCACTGAATATATGTATAGGTTTGCAACCACTTTAAGCATAGCTGTTGTCATGATCCAGGGTCATGCTCAGAGACCAGTAGCTATAGCAATGGGGGTGCTCCCACCAACCAGATAGATACGTACAGAAGCTGTGGTCCAGTAGCAGATATAGCAGATAGGAATCAAGCAATCAAGCACACGTGTAGTCAGTAACAAGCTAAAGGTCAGTAACAAGTGGTTGCAGGTTGGGGTCAAGAAGAAGCGTAGTTGAGGAACAAGCCAAAGGTTAGTTACGAGTGTTAGCAAAGATAAGAGCCCCTCAGAAGTGAAAAGAAGGAGATATTAGTTGAAAGACCACAATAATATAAGAAAAAGTAAGTGCAAAGGCATGGCTAAAACAGTAAGTTCATGATAAAAGGGTGCAAGGTTCAAGAGAAACAAGGTTCAAGACAAGAATGTTCTTCACTATTACCTAGGCTGCTTGTGGGTGGGGCCAACTCACCCAGTGCACACATGGGGCCAGATTCATGAAGAGATACGATCCGACTGTGCAATTTTCGAGGTAAGTGCTTTGTGAATACTGCACTGGCCTCGATAAATTGCACCGGCGGATCGTAAATCACATAGATTACGCAGATCTAAAGATCCGCTAATCTATGTGAATCTAGCCCATGGCTTTTTTGCTTTCTATCACTCTTCTCTGTCCTCTGGACTCTCCAGTGTACACACTCGCTAATGCCTGGGACAGGCAGGGGGCATTCATGTGACATCAAAATTAAGGCAGCACCCCTACTTAGAAGCGAGCCATACACCCTGTGTCTCGTTATCATAACCTTAAGATGTATACAGGTGCATCCCAGTCCTACAATACATACACCTGCTCAGAATGCAATATTTTAAACACTTAAGCCCCGGACCAATATGCTGCTAAATGTCCAAAGGCGTTTTTACAATTCAGCACTGCGTCGCTTTAACAGACAATTGCGTGGTCGTGCGACGTGGCTCCCAAACAAAATTGACGTCCTTTTTTTCCCCACAAATAGAGATTTCTTTTGGTGGTATTTGATCACCTCTGCGGTTTTTATTTTTTGCGCTATAAACAAAAATAGAGCGACAATTTTGAAAAAAATGCAATATTTTTTACTTTTTGCTGTAATAAATATCCCCCAAAAACATATATAAAACATTTTTTTCCTCAGTTTAGGCCGATACGTATTCTTCTACCTATTTTTGGTAAAAAAATCGCAATAAGCGTTTATCGATTGGTTTGCACAAAATTTATAGCGTTTACAAAATAGGGGATAGTTTTATTATTTATTTATTTTTTACTACTAATGGCGGCGATCAGCGTTTTTTTTCGTGACTGCGACATTATGGCGGACACTTCGGACAATTTTGACACATTTTTGGGACCATTGCCATTTTCACAGCAAAAAATGCATTTAAATTGCATTGTTTATTGTGAAAATGACAGTTGCAGTGTGGGAGTTATCCACAGGGGGCACTGTAGGAGTTAGGGTTCACCTAGTGTGTGTTTACAACTGTAGGGGGGTGTGGCTGTAGGTCTGACGTCATCGATCGAGTCTCCCTATAAAAGGGATCACTCGCTCACTCGATCGATGCAGCCGCCACAGTGAAGCACGGGGAAGCAGTGTTTACACACGGCTCTCCCCGTTCTTCAGCTCCAGGGAGCGATCGCGACGGGGCGGCTGTTAACGAATAGCCGCGCCGTCGTCCCGGATCGCTCCCTGCGGGAATCCGACCACCGCATGTAGCGGGGGGGTCCCGATCGGACCCCCGACCCGCGGAAAGGCGGGGACATACCTGTACGCCCATATGCCTGTACGTGCCATTCTGTGGACGTACATATACATGCGGCGGTCGTCAAGTGGTTAAAGGAGACACCACTTAGCAGTCTAGCTTCACTCTGCCACTTATACCCTAGTGACAGAGCGGGTCCCGCCAGGGACCAGTGCGGGCCCCATGCATGCGTAAAATTAACTTTTAACTCTCTAGGTCCCTCGGGTCTCCACCATGTGGGTACGGTCCCATTTGCTGGTGGAATGACCACTCAGCAGTAGAGATGATTTGAACACCCTGTTAGGTTCACAGCAGAACTCCCGAACAAGGGAAAAGTTCTAATCCAAACGGCGAACAGAAAAAATCAAAAGTGCCCATTTTGAAAGCTTATATGCAAGTAATTGGCCATAAAAGGTTTATGGGTATGGGTCTGGGTACTGCCCTGGGGGACATGTATCAATGCAAATTTTTTTTTAAAAGGATAGTTTTTTAGGAGCTAGGGGCCAAATCTTCAAAGGAGATACGCAGGCGGAACTGCTGTTCAGCCTGCGTATCCCTGTGGCTATCTTTGGAAACGATCCTCAGAAGGATTTTTCCAAAGATAGTCAGAAGATCCGACATCTGTAAGACACTTATACTGTCGGATCTTAGGATGCAGTACCGCATCCGCCGCTGGGGGCATTTCGAGTCGAAATGCCGGCTAGCGTATGCAAATGAGTACTTAAGCAGATCCACAAAGCTTTTAAGCTTTGTGTTTTCTGCGTAAGTTACGATTTGCTTGCGCAAAATTAGGGCTGGTTTTACAATGTGTAAAGTTAGTACACCATGTAAAACCAGACCTTTTTTTCGATCGCCGCGTTTTTTTTTAAATTTTGATTTTTTTTCCCGGCGCGTAACTTTTTTTTTACCCGTCGCAACTTTATTGTCCCGTCGCAATCCACAAAGCCCGACATAAATTACGTTCGCGCGCTGCCCGTCGGGAAAAATGATGTCACACGCATGCGCAGTACGTCCGGCGCGGGAGCGCGCCTCATTTGAATAGGAATCGCCCCCTCGAGCAGACGACCGCCTTGCGACGGAGGCACTTAGGTTACACGGCGTGTAATTTCTAGGTAAGTGCTTTGTGGATCGGGCACTTAGGTAGAAATTTAACGCCTGTGTAACTTAACTGCTGAAAGTTAAGTTAGGCAGGTTTTTTGAGAATTTGGCCCAGTGATTTTATTGATGCTTACAGTGCAACAATAACAATGAAAAATCCCCTTAAATATAGTGCCTGGGCGTCCCCTTAAGCCTCGTACACACGATCATTCCATCTGATGAGAACGGTCTGAAGGACCGTTGTCATAGATTAACCGATGAAGCTGACTGATGGTCCGTCACGGCTACACACCATAGGGTAAATAATCGATCGTGTCAGAACATGGTGACGTAAAACACAACAACGTGCTGAAAAAAACGAAGTTCAATGCTTCCAAGCATGCGTCGACTTGATTCTGAGCATGCGTGGATTTTTAACCGATGGTCATGCCTACTAACGATCAGTTTTGACCTATCGGTTAGGAATCCATTGGTTAAATTTAAAACAAGTTGGCTTTTTTTAAACCGATGGTTAAATAACCTATGGGACCCCCACACGATCGGTTTTGACCGATGAAAACGGTCCATTAGACCGTTGTCCTCTGGTTAACCTATCGTGCGTATGAGGCCTTAGTGTGCTATAGTGTGCTATTGGAGGACTGATAACAAAAATATACAAGGTACTGTTAGCAACAATTCAGAGTCATGCCTCCCTTAGAAATCGCAGGAAGTGGGTGGAAGACATTGGGGAGATAGACGGAGACCAGTGGGAGAGGGCGCTTGAATCTGTCCCGGTGGTATCTGTCTCTGCGTCGGACAGATTTTCGCAACTCTTTATCCTACACAGGGCTTACAGAACAGCGCCACAACTACATAGATGGGGAAGAAGGGATACCCCTATGTGCCCAAAGTGTAAAATTCAGCAGGGGGATTTCATACACTTGATTTGGAGATGCCCAAAGCTTCACAGGTACTGGGAGGAAGTATCACAGTGTATCACTAGAGTGGCACAGGTACCAGTTCCATTGGATCCCCTAGTATACTTGTTAGGGGCCATTGACCCTGGAGAGTATACAAAAAGAAAGTACTATATGGTAACAAGACTGCTGTATTTGGAAAGAAAACTCATTGCACGTTATTGGATGGCCCCGGGGGTCCCCACAGGGAAGCAATAGATTGCATATGTCAACTCCCTGTTGGGTAGAGAACACCTGGCCTACAAACGAAGGAAAGCAGAGGGTAAATTTGAGGAGATTTGGTATTCCTGGTTGAGAGATGCGAGTGTCGCACCACAAAAATTGGTGATGGATAGATTCTCTATGTAGAGTGCAGAGGACAGGGGGGGTGGGGCAGGGATATAAAAATATAGAGACGTACATTGGAATATTATAGGAATGTAAAAATGTTGTATAATGTATGTCAATTGAAATGCAATGAATGTCGAATAGGCATATTTATGTATGAAATAAGAAAAGAAAAAAGAAAAATAAAGTGGATTAAAAAAAAAAATAGTGTGCTATTGTGCTTCTATTGTCAGTGTAGAATATCAGTTTAGTGTGAATCTAGTGTTAGTTCAGTGTGAATGTAGCGTGACCATTAATTTGTACTTTAGTGTAATTTTTTGGAGTGCAGTGTAACCATTAATTTTTACTTTAGTGTCAGTTTTGTGAGCACGGTGTGACCATTCATTTTTACTTTACCATAGCAAATCTGATGTTTACTGTACAATAAAAAGCATCTTGTTTGCTGGTAAATAACAGTTCTAGGCTGCTTTGTTCTATTTGCAAACAAAGCAGTCCAGGATTCCCCTCATCTATAGAAGACCCTAATTGTGGAGGAGATTTTTGTATAAAATTTTAACAGGGGGCCCTACATAAAATAAATGGTATGGCATTCCCCAGAAAATACATACCAGACACTTGTCCTTGACACTTATCTGGTAAGAATGTCATTGAGGACCCTTAGAAAGAAAAACAAAAACTGCATGTGATCCCGAAAATGAATAACAGACCCTGGCTTGCCAGGAAAAGGGAAGGAAAAGTTTGCACTTCTCCTTCCCTTGCCAAGGCATCTTGTTCTCATGTTGACATAGGACAAAAGATCCTTTCCCACAACCCTTATCGAGTGATCATGTCCATATTTTGTTAATGACATCATCCAGAAAACTGTGTCCCTTTTGTTTACATTCTGCAGTGGGGACTGGGAGATGCAATTTATGGCAAGCAGTTGTCAAAGGGTTTTTGGTGGGTTTTTGAGTGTAAATCAACATCATTGATGTAGATATGCTTCACTGGACCATGTGATTGATGAGTAATTTACACTGTGTGACTTTTTTTTAAAAGGGGGCTTCTAGATTCCAATAACCCCTTCCACCTGCAGACCCCCACAAGCCAAGGCTGTGAGAAAGAGACACTTGTCCTCATCAAAATATGTGGCCTAGTATGGTTCAGAAGAAGGTGTGGCACACTTGTATCCCCTTTCTTGGCCTGACACGTTTTACGCTTGGATAAGGATCTGTTATGGATTTGCGGGAACACACTTTTTGTGGGATTCTCCCTTAACCACTTTCCATCATTATACATTGGCTGTTTGAAGTGGAATATCATTGTTATGGCAGAAGCTTACTGCCATAACCCCAGTATCCACTTCTTCAGCGGGCAGTCGGCTTTGAATTCAAAGTGGTCTAAGTGGTGGATTCACCGCAAGATCACTTTGATTGGTGGCGGGAGAGGTGTATAATCTCAAGAGTGATTAAATAAGACTGCAAACTCCTCAGGTTAAAAAAATAAACATATATGTGTTTCAACTGAGCATTTAGCTGTTTGCATGACGTTTTGTCTAAAGGTTAGCAGCTTGTAAGAATATTAAAGACCAGCTGTAAAAATAAGCTTGAAAGAATTCCATCTGCTTTGATACAAAATAAAATTCACATCCCTAATGATGAAAATTATGGCCAATTAACAAGGAAAATCACAATTTCACAGGTAGTTGACCATTTATGAATCTCTCGATTGCACATCAATAGGGTACCATTATTCTTTAATCAATTTTTACAGCTGTTTTGTAAATCTGGTTGTCTTTTTCAACAGTAATATTCTGCAATATGAAAAAAGTGTGTTTAATTGTAAGGTCACTGGAGTCAGCTTATGCTCATATTAGAGCACTACCTATAAATTAAATGCATTATTCTCCAAGGGCATCAAATGCATAATTGGCACTATGGTCCCTTGATAACAGAGTTATCAGGACTGTAGAAAGGTATATCTCTGAACAGAAAAAAGTAAAACTTTTTGTTGTACAGTAATGACAAATGCAAAAGGTAATGTTCAGAACATTTTCTGATTGCCATGTTTAAAACACTATGCATTAAAAATTTATATTTGTCTGTGCTCGGATAATAGACAAAATACACACACATACACTATATTGTCAAAAAGATTGGGACACCTGCCTTTACACACACATGAACTTTAATGGCATCCCAGTCTTAAGCCCTGTACATACGATCAGATATCTGATGGAATCTAATCCGATGGATTTTTTCGTCGGATATCCGATGAAGCTGACTTTCATCAGTCTTGAATACACACCATCGGTCAAAAATCCGACCATGTCCAAACGCAGTGAAGTAAAACACTACGACGAGCTGAGAAAAATTAAGTTCAATGCTTTCGAGAATGCGTCGACTTGATTCTGAGCATTTGTGGATTTTTGACCGATAGAAAAAAACGATCGTCTGTCCATCGGTCAAAAATCCACACATGCTCAGAATCAAGTCGACGCATGCTCGAAAGCATTGAACTTCATTTTTCTCAGCACGTCGTAGTGTTTATAGTAGTGTTGAAGGATATCATTTTGAAAGTCTAGTGGGAACCAAGTATCATCTAGTTAGAACTTTTAGGTCTGCCTCCATCAGAGATACGTTGAGTATACCTTGGTTCGACCAAGTGATCACTCTGTGCCATTTGTCCAGCTCCCATTCCTGTTTGAGCTCACTTTCCCAGGCCAACATAAAGGTTGTTTTAGAATGCTCTACAGATAGTGATCACCCCCCCCTCTGCTTCATAAGCTGGCCACACCAATGTTCATGAAAAGATAAGGCCATGAGACAGTATCGAAGGCTTTGTGTAAATATATAGATAGTAAAAGTCCTCCTTGAGATTGCCCCCCATCCCAGCCTCTTCTCAACAGTGAGATAATGTCAATTGCCTGTCTAATCTGATCTTTATGTATGTATAAGCTTATGAAGAAAGACACCTGGTCCACTAACAATTTGGTTAGGATCTTTAGGTCATTACTAATTAATTATGTAATAAGGCCAGTATGCTGGCCTGAATTTATGGGAGGAGCCCGGGGGTATTTAACCAGCCCACTCACCTGTGGTCATTGTTGGTTTCCTGTGAGCGATACCACACATCACTGGGCTGACTCTTCCCAGCTCACCTCACGTTTGTGAGTCCTGGCATTTTGATCGCAGGTGCATTTCGGCTTCTTCGTTTGTGCTCTTCGTCGGCGGTTCCCGCTCACTGTCGCAGGTACTTTCCGAATCTTTCGCATTATGTGCGATCTTGCAATTTGTTATGCTACCTGTCCCGCATCCTTGCTTCTGAGTTGTGGTCTGCCAAACATATGTTTAATGTATAATTCCAAACCTCTGAGTCGCGGTCGGTCTTTCTCCGATATCACTCGCTGTAGATTTCACTGGATATAAAGATTCACTGTCCATGGGTTTGCCGTCTCTTCCATTTAGAGACAAACATGTATTGTTTGTACAGGTTTCTGTGGCTGATTGAGTTGATAATTAGGCCCACCTGATGCCTTCTCTGCACTGGGTTAGCCTGGGGGGAGGGGTGGTTGGTTGGTGTTCAGTTTCAGAGTAAGGGGTGACATACACTCTACAACCAATTCATATCAGATCAATTTAATTCTTCTGATTCGTATGGGATTCATTTAATATATTTACGAACTGATTCGGGTCACACACATTGCATACTTTCTACCGTTGCCATTCGTTGTTGTCCCCCATGCCGTGTGTTTTAGTTCCTACAGTGGAACTTACAAATTGTTTGCACACGTTTTCTCTCTTTGTTTACCAACCAAAGTAATTTTTTGTGCGTCATCCACGGGGAAACACCATGCTCTTCAGATGTCTTGCACACCCACCATGCTTTACGTAGATAAAGTCTTTTTTTTTTTTTTTTCGAACTGTCGCAGATAGGATTTGTACAAATTCTTTGTTTCATGCACTGTTTTGCCAGATAACCCGTGCCATCAAAACCCCACTGTGGAACTTGCGAGTCATTTGTCAAGTCTCCGTATGCAGCCTTATTTGAGCCACGATCTTATTGTGCAATTCATGAGCACATGCCACGTAGTAGGCCCATGTCACTTAGGAATACACTGTCTATCATTCCAGTTATTTTACTTACATTACCCTCCGGTGGAATTTAGTCACATCAGCGACTCGCCGGTTCATCCCTGCTATTTTTTTTCCCCCATCTCATTCACTGAGCCCTCGTTCACATTGATGCTACTTTGAAATCACACTACTTCACTTGAAGTAGCAAGGTCAGTGGGATTTCAGGTGCTACGTCAGACACATCTGTGCGGCTTCATGCTCAGATGACTATTGAAGTCGCACCGGATAACAGCATAGGTAACTACTTTTGCAAATCGAAGCGGTGCCGCAAAATCTGTGTCCCACTGATTGGAACAGTGCCATTGCCTCCAATAGGCTGCGACTTGTCATGCGAGCGATTTGATCTCTCAAATCGCATTACAGATCGCTCCAATGTGAACCTAGGCTGACAGTAATTTAATTTGTCACGTTTTGTTTTCCCTTCACTCCAATTCGAATCCAGTCGCGTCTGCGATACACTGATTCATGTCAACTCGTGCTAGTCATTCTGGCTCATGCATCTCACACTCCACAGTCAGGTCCGTTATCAGTCGCAAATTGCAGCACACCTGTTAGCGCCACTGTTATGGCAAACATTTCAGTCGTTTGATTCACCTACCCTTCAATCTGATTCGAATTCAAGTCGCATCCGATGCACCGATTTGTCCCAGCGTGCCCCAGGTGTTTGTTGGCCTCATTTCAGTACATGCTCCAGAGTTCGCTCATTGTTGCACGACTCGCACCTCTGTCATGGGAAGATTCTGTCACTCATTTCACTGTCACGCATCTGATTAGAATCCACACGCATTCTCATGTGCAGGTTTATCTCAAGCGTGCCCTAGTTGTTGTTGGCCTTATTTCAGTACATGCTCCAGAGTTGCTCGTTGTCAGTCGCATCCGCAGCACAGCGATTCGTGCCTCTGTCATGGGAATTTTTTGTCACTCCATTTTACCGAAACGCATCTGATTTGAAACCACGCGCAATCTCACATGCTCCAGTCGCATCCTCATGCACCAATCCGTCCCAGCGTGCCCCAGTTGCCTCATTTCAGTACATGCTCCAGAGTTGCTCGTTGTCAGTCGCATCGGCGGTGCATCGATTCGTGCCTCTGTCATGAGAATTTCTGTCACTTATTTTACTGTTATTCATCTGATTTGAATCCACACACATTCTCATGTGCAGGTTTATCTCAAGCGTGCCCTAGTTGTTTTTGGCCTTATTTCAGTACATGCTCCAGAGTTGCTCGTTGTCAGTCGCATCCGCAGCACAGCGATTCATGCCTCTGTCATGGGAATTTCTGTCACTCATTTTACCGAAACGCATCTGATTTGAAACCACGCGCATTCTCATGTGCAGGTTTATCTCAAGTGTGCCCTAGTTGTCGTTGGCCTCATTTCAGTACATGCTCCAGAGTTGCTTGCTGTCAGTCGCATCCGCTGGGCAGCGATTCGTGCCTCTGTCATGAGAATTTCTGTCACCCAATTTCCCTGAAAAGCATCCAAATTGAAACCACGCACATTCTCACGTGCTCCAATCGCATCCTCATGCACCAATTCGTCTTGGCGTGCCCCAGTTGCTATTCAGCCTCATTTCAGTACATGCGCCAGAGTCCGGCTCATTCTCAGTCGCAACCATGGCCCGACCAATCCGCGCCTCTGTCATAGCAATAATTTCATTAAACTGTCACATACCGCACTCTGATTTGAATTTAGTCGCATCCGTGATGCACCGATTCGTCCCAGTGTGCCCCAGTTGTTTGGTCTCATTTCAGTACATGCTCCAGAGTCTGGTCGTTGTCAGTCGCACGTGCGGCATACCGATTCATGCCTCTGTCATGGCAAAACATTCCACTGTCTTTTATCATGTTCCGATTCTAATCCGGTCGCATCCTCATGCACCGTTTCGTCTCGGCATATCCCCCAAAAAAAAAAAAACCAAGCCCTCGCCAACAGCCGATCTGAATCTAGTCGCAACGTCGGCCCTATGATTCGGATCCTCAGTAACCACAAACCCCTTCAACCACTAACACCATCAGCCGTTCCGAGTCTAGTCATATCATCGGTGCAATGACTCGGATCCGGCACACAAGCCCCTCCGTCACCTTGCATCCACAGCCGATCCCAATCCAATCGCATCATCGGCGCAACGATTCGGATCCTCGGCAATACAAACTTCACCAACCGACCCGAGTACAGTCGCAGCACCGGCCCAACGTTTCAGATCCTTCACAAAACAACCCCGCCGATGCTCACACCTCGAATTATTTGCGTTGGCGATACGAATACAGTGGTACTTATGATTCAGATCCCGGGCCTTACGTTTGTTGTCAAGCATAAACATTTGCATCTCACTCCATCTGTATTTACAGTGTTGCGCACGGTCCTTCCTACATACTCCAAATTTCCGCTAAACTTTGTTTTCACCTTTCTAATAAAGCTGCTTAATTGCAATTGTGGCTTAAATCGGTCACTCATCTCCAGTAGCAACTCGGCTGATCACCTATTTTCTGTCGTGCTCACACGCAAACTTGCATTCACTACGTCTATTGTTCCTTCAAGTTGACCCACATCAGGTCAGTGCTCCAAGACTTCACCCGCACAAGGGGTGTACTAAGAAGCAGCTTCAATCTCTCCCGGGGATGCTCAATTTGCAGTTTGGATCATTCCCCAGGGTCGATCTTTTGTATCATGCCTCCTGGTCTTCCTCTCCCAGATACAGGACTCCGATCAGATCCTTAACTTAGACACCGCGGCAGTAGCGGACCTTTCAATATGGGAGGAGTTCCTTACTACTTGAAACAGTATCAACGTTATACCATCAATATCGCCCCCCCATCACCGCAGGTAGTGAAGGATGCCGCAGCTTCCACAGGCTTCGCTGCAATTTTTGGCCACTATTGGTTTGCAGGACCATGGCCTCCAGAGACACTCTTAATTCCAGGGTTTACCCGGACTTCCTCCGTGTTCAAACAATTCCCGATCGTGGCAGCCGCTCAGCTCTGGGGTCATATCTGGACAGGACGAACCGTGGCCTTCACCACCGACAACCAGGCCATGGCCAACATTATTAGTAAAGGCAAGTCTAAGTTATGTCCTTCCTACGCAGGCCCATACAACTATCCCCACAGCACCAGTTAATGTCCACTATCTTGGCTAGTTCCCCATTTGGCTTTCTCCCCAGCCTGGTCATTCAAGCAACCATCTACTCGGCCTAGAGAGAAGATAGGCTCCAATTGGGTATGTGGATGAATCCATATCCTCTCAGAGAAACCCAGGTGCCGGAAATGCACAAAGCAATTGTAGAAAAATGTTTGGACAGCCTCACTCTGGAAAAACCTTATTGGTTGCCTTTATTGATAAAAGTATTTAAACACCACACATCACAGAAAAGACAGGGGCATACAGCTGATGTTTCGCACTACAATCAGTGCTTACTCATAGCTCATCTACTCGGCCTACCATGGGTTCTTGCGGCCTAGCGAGTTCACCCACAGCTACCCCACCGGCCAAGTTCTACATAGACCTCACTTGGCTCGCTACCACGACCACTTCATTCTCCACCTGGCACTATCCAAAACCCAGCGATCAGGCACTGGGGTAGACATCCAACTCTAAAGCAAACAATGTCCAGTGTGCAGTAACCACACTCATTCGCCTTCTGTCACTCCTACCTGAACAGTCAAACTCTTGTCCCCTAATACCTTTCCCGATCAAACCCTTGAGTGCCTGCCAGTTCGTCAAACACGTCAGAATTCATCGGGGCACAACCAACCATAGGAAGTTGATCCAGGGTTCACCCGATCGCCTCTCGGGGGATCAGGAAGGAATTTTCTCCCCTGCTGTAGCAATTGGCCTAGGCTCGGCTGGGGTTTTCGCCTTCCTCTGGATCAACGGGGGGGGGGGGTTAGGTCACTTTGGGTCCTGTCACCTTCACACTTGCTCACTCACTCTTCCACGCTACCTACACCTCAACCCCAGTCGGTGCTCCAGTCGCTCTTATTGTATTGGAGCGGCCTCGGCCACATCCCGGTGTGGCATCCCAGATCATGACAATTAAGAGACTTGACGGGTGGAAGTCTGCCTGCTTCACCAAGCACATCCCTCAATCCTCAGGTGGAAATGGCACAAGCGTTCACCAAACTTGCTCAATGAATAAAGCTAAAACCAATAAAACTACACCCCCTACCTGAATGTTTTTGCCCCCTTATCTTGGCATACCGTCCATCAGATCAGGGCACACTTCAGGTCTATTTCATGTGGTAAGTCTTATGTTAAGTCTATCTATCTTGTTCATATCCGTATCGGACATAGGGCTTTGACCATAAGTAATAAGGCCAGTATGCTGGCCTGAATTTATGGGAGGAGCCCGGGGGTATTTAACCAGCCCACTCACCTGTGGTCATTGTTGGTTTCCTGTGAGCGATACCCACCCTCCCATCCCCCTTTTTAGGGCATTTCTCAAATTCATTTCTCTCCACAAAATATTCATCTCTAATCTTGGGTATGCCCCCTTATCTTGGCATACCGTCCATCAGATCAGGGCACACTTCAGGTCTATTTCATGTGGTAAGTCTTATGTTAAGTCTATCTATCTTGTTCATATCCGTATCGGACATAGGGCTTTGACCATAAATGAGTTAAGTGAGCATTTCAGTGTCGTTCCCTTCCTTAGGGCGTTAAATAATCGTGCTAGATATGGAGACAGAATGACTGCAAACTTTTTGTAATAGGGGTTTGAGAACCCATCTGGTCGGGAGCCGACCTCCTTTTCAAGTTTTTCATTACCAAGGTCATTTCTTCTGCCATTATTGGAGATTCCAATCTATCTAAATGGCGGTCTTCCTGTTTGGCAATAGGTATATAAAGTTTTATAGAAATCATGGAAGGAGATCATTTTTTTCTGAGGGTTGTGTGTCCCAGATCCATTTGGAAGATGTATTTTTGGTAAAGTAGTAGAGTGAAGTTTGGGAGTTAGGCCAGTTGCTAGCATTGAATCCATTTTATCTCTCATTTGGTAAAATCGGGCCCTACTCCATCGTAAATTTTTCTCTGCTCTTGATGTAAGAGCAAGATTTAAAGCCAGTCTGGCCTCATCGAGTTTGGCTGCCGGAATAGATTTAGGGTCTCTTTTATGTTGCTTGCTAATAGTTAGGAATTAATTTTTAAGTTTATCTATGTCTGCTTTATTTGCTTGTTTGATTTGGGAAGAAATCTGGATAAGTTTCCCTCTGATGGTGGCTTTATGGGCCGCCCACAGAGTTTCAGGGTTTATATTGTCCTTGTCATTTAGGGAGAAGTAGTCATTGATGGCTTTTTCAATTTTAATTGATCTCACTGTGTCACTAAGTATTGATTCGTAAAGGCCTCAAGTGATACTTTCCATGAGAACCCTGGGCTCTTGTAACAGGCGCCGTCGTGCCGTATTGCTTTCCATGCTGGAACGCATACGGTGACCGCGCAATGACATCATCGCCCGGCGCTGCATTCATTCCAGCCTGGAACGCGGAAGTGCGCTGGAGATCAGCACTGTTTCTCGATAAACCTGCCTGGGTCCTATAAAGAGAGCAGCGTTCATATTGCACGTTGTTCTATTATTGTCCGCCGTAGCCGGCCTGGCTGCTATTCAAACTACACAAAAGTACTATTCACTGGCCCTCTATTAATAGTACAACCCTGCGCTTTAGGATAAAACCAAAAAGTCCAAGAAAATCAGAATCTGTCCGGATAAAACACAATATAAACAATAAAAAAACAGCTGCTTGAAATAAAAAAGTCACTTGTTAAAAGCAGAAAAATAAAACCAGCCCGCACAGAGCTAGTTGATAGTCCTGCAGCAGCGCTGCAAACCCCTGGTTTGATGAAGAAACCTGTGTGGGATGACCAGATCAGATGTGACTGCAGTACGTGCTCCAATCACCAAAAGGCATTCACCACGTGGGGGGATATAGGGTCCCCTTCGGGGGAAACACTCACCAGACGGTTTCTTTAAAAGAGCATTTCAGTATATATCGCCTCACATGTCACCTTCAGATGGTTAAAAACTGCATACCCCTCTCACTTCTTGATCACCACTTGGATATTCACTCTCCAGGTATATTCACAGGTATATAAGGGAAGGAAAGATCCATATAGTGCAATATTGTTTTGAAAGCTTTAATGTCACCCCAAAAACATAAATACACAAGTCCCCTTATAAAACATGCATACCAGACAGAATGATAAGTCAGGCAAATGTATATTATTGTAGATGTTTTGCAACTCTCACAGTTTGATGTGGACCCCTGAAGACCGCTCTGGAGACTTTCCTGCAGTTTTACTTCCTGGTTCCTCACTCCTGTGGAGCGCAAACGTCACTTCCGGTCGGGATGCTGGATAGCAGCGCTCTGACGTTTCGTCCGTTCGGACTTCCTCTAAGAGCGTGCTAATCCAATGCATCCCCCGGAGTGCAATGACAAGACTGCAGATGGGGATGACGCTCCATCTGTGTGTCATTCATTTTTCCCTCCCCTCCGAGCGCCGGTGATGCGGCCTGCAAATGAGGAAAATACGGCGATTCACAAACGTACTTTCGCCCGACGCAGGCTACTCGATGTGCGCGTAAGTTGTAAAGTTATGCCCCATAAAGGAGGTGCAACCCAGCAGCAGACATGCAAAGGTCTGCACCAAGGAATACAAGCCGGCGTATTTTACGTAGTTTATGTTGGACGTGTGTCTGGCTGGGCGTAGGTTACATTCATGGCGTAGGCAGTGATCCGGCGTATCTTAGCCAGTTGTTCCGACGTGGTTGTGAGCATGCGCAGGGGGATGCGTCCATGTCACGATGCATGCGCAGTTCGTTAAACGTAATTGTCTGGCGCTCGGACCATCATTTGCATGGGGTCACGCCTCATTTGCATGGGTTTGCATTGGTCAAGCCCACTTCCACCTACGCCGGCTTGCGCCTTTGAAACCTATGCCACGCAGACGCAAAGTTGGGAGCACTGGCTTCCTGAATTCCATGCTTGCCTCTCTGCGCTGTGTCGGCATGGCGTACATTGGTTTGCGCTATGGCGGTGTAATGTGCGCCCACTCTCTGTGAATCTGGGCGTAAAAGGGTAAAGGTGCCTGGTATTAAAGTTGGTTAAGGAATGACAGATGTATTCTGATCTAATCGGTTTGGTTTATGGTGTATGGCTTCCATACAATTTTAGGAGTGGGCTATGTGTCCCCTTGTACACTGTCAGTTTCTTGTTACTCCACCTGGTCACTGTTTGAGGTTCCCTGTGCATCAGGGGTTCGTGTGGGAGACCTGTAATTTGTGTGCAGGGACTCACCCTGCTTAGATTGTTTGTTGGTGTCCTGATGCTTTGTGGCATGGAGCCATAACTGAAAGGGCTCTGATCCCTGGGTGTGATAGGTGACTGCGTGGCATGTGCAGAATAAGTGGTGTGCTGGGCCAACTGTTGAAGTTTTGGTGCTGCATGCTGAAATGTGTGCAAGAGCCGTCACCATCTTCATCCTGCTTCCAGTTGAATTTTACAAGCTTCTTCCAGTCATTCTTGATGGTTACTTTGTTATCTGGACAATCTTTGAGTTAAAGATTGAAAATTAGGAATTATTTTTTCTTTTGAAATATTTGACTAATTAACCATTATTTAATAATATAATTCTTTGTTTTACTTTTTTACCCATATGCTTTTGCTATCACATAGAAGATGTACAAATATTGACTATTTGTTACACAACACTGCATAAAATATTTTTTTACTTTACATGTGTATCAAGCAAAAATTCACTGTCTAAAATAAATACAATAAAAAAACCTCACAAAATCATGGCCACTTGCACTAAAATGATGTTTGCCTATAAATTTTATTTTATTAGTTTCAAGCTACTGAGAAATAGCAGGATGATCTGCATCAATAAAGAATAACAATATATCTGATAGTACCTCAGTCCTATCTTGAGTTGTAATTTCTACTCTTTATTTCTCTGTCCTTTGTTCGGGAGCTGTGTACATAATTTCTGAAAATAAAACCTTCACTTTATATGCAAAGTATGGAGAACTATGAGAGTGAGAGATAAAACAACTGAGTATTTAATTTATTTAAAGGTCACAGCTCCCTTTTGAAAAGCAAGTCTAGCCATTGGGTTATTAAAACCTTTATTAACATCCAATGACTCAGTACGTTTTGTTAGAATACCAGGAAACTGCTTGAACTGAACAATAGTAAAAATGATCCTTGTACATTTATATTAAAGTGATATTAAAGCTTTGAGGTTTTTTTTAATAACAAACATATCATACTTACCTCCACTGTGCAGTTCGTTTTGCACAGCTAGGTCCCGATCGTCCTCTTCTGGGGTTCCACAGCGGCTCTCGCGGCTCCTCCCCGCATTAGATAACCCCCTCTGGGAAGCTCCCTCCTGAGGGGTTACCTTGCAGTCATGCTCCTGTGTCATACACTCAGCATCCATAGACACCGAGAGCATGACTCGGCCCCCCCGGTAGCCACGTCTTTGGATTTGATTGACAGCAGCAGGAGCCAATGGCTGTGCTGCTATTAATCTATCCAATGAAGAGCCGGTTCGGGAGGGAGGCATGGGAGTTGGTCAGTGTCAGTAGGAAGTTGTCTGCAAACAAAGACAGTTTATATTCCCTCTGGCATAACAAGACCCCATGGATGTCAGGATGAGTGCGGATGGCTTCAGCTAAAGGTTCCAAACAAAGCATAAAGAGCAGAGGGTACCTTGTCTGGTACCATTACTCAAGGGGAATTATGTCGATAATTAGGAGGATAGCTGAACTTGGGAGGAAGGTCAGAAAAAAACAGGGCATGTAGTGCTGCCAGGAACGAGCCTTGAAATCCATAATTGGTGAGGGTAGCAAACATAAAAGGCCAGCTGAGCCGATCAAAGGCTTTTTGTGTGTCTAGGCTCAGTATCAGGGCTCGGTGGGTTGTTTTATTTAACAGGTCAATGAGGTCGATGGAGCGTCTTGTGTTATCAACGGCATGCCTGGCAGGTACAAAGCCTACTTTGGTCTTTGTGCATGAGTCTGGAGATTATGTGGGATAGTCTGTTGGCCAAAGTGTTTGTTGAGGCACCCATGACAGGTTCTGGGGGAGGCGGAGGATAGGGTAATATCTAGGTGTACAAAATAGTGGTCTGACCAGGTTATGGGGTTTATTTCTGAGAAGACCGTGGATGTCAGAAGGATAGAAGAGACAAAGAAGTGGTCTAGTCTGAAGTAAAGCTTGTGGGGGTGAGAATAGAACGTGTATTGCTTGTGCGTGGGATGTTTAATCCTCCAGACATCTAGGAGGTTGCAAGCTCTTATGAGTTAATGGAAGAATTTCAAGAGTCGGTTGGCTTTGGTGGGTGTCGTGGAGGGGAATAGTATACGCCTGTCTTTTCTGGGGAACATGGTCATGTTAAAATCCCCACCAATAACTATAAAAGGCTGGGAGAATTTGTCTAAGGTGTCAAAAAGAGAAACTGGATCTGGCCAGATTTAGGAGCATAGACATTAACTAGAGTAAGAGAATGGGTGAGAAATTAACAATCCATGATAATAAATCTGCCATGGGGGTCCAGGTGCAAGGATTTGATGCACAGGGGGCATAAGCGTTTAATTAAAATTGCCACGCCTGCTTTCCCAGATGGGTTGGAGGCCATAAAAGTTGTCGGGAAGTTTTTGCTAGCAAATTTAAGGGATCCCCCAGGGCGAAAATGAGTCTCCTGAATCATGATTACATCAGCTTTGGAAGATTTAAACTCTTTCAAAGCCAGTCATCTCTTTTTTGATATTTCATTCTTTATTCTTTTTTTCTCATTCAAATATTGACAGTTCATTCAAAAAAACAGGAAAAAATGATTCCTTATGTGCATCATAATCTTAGTAGATATACAAAATTGAGACCACCTTATTTGGCATACTGAAAAAAAAAGGAGAAACAGAAATAACGTTTACTGGAGTGGAAGAAACAACCGGGCCAGGAAGTCTATATATAATTTTACCCAATTTCGATATTATCATTATACTATTTGTCATTCCTCCCCACTTAGTACTACTCCATTATTCTCTTTACCGTTGGTTTCGTAGAGCAATTCACTCACCCAGTTGTCTCCCCTCCCCCAGCTAGATATTGAGGCTACAATAACCATAACTCTACTGGGTTATCACACATGTACCTTTTCAGTCAGATATTATATTTTGATTATTCTCCACCCCTACTATAATTCTTACCCTCTAGAGAGGGACACCCTTTTTCTCCCGCCATGGCTTCCACATCTCCTCAAAATCCTTAAGATTACCTCTTTTTATATAGACTGCTCTTTCTCTGCAAATTGTCTCATTTATTACCCTGATCCATTCCCTTACTGCCGGGGGCGTTGTCGCCTGCCATGTCATGGCTATTAATTTTCTGGCTTGAAACAGACATCTAAATATTACAACTGTAGTGCACTTCTTCTCCTCCCGTTCTTTCCTGTACCCCAATACACATAGTGTGGCTTCCATCTCCACAGATGTTCCAAACGTGTCACTCAAGATATTAGGAAACTCCCTCCCAGTTCCGAAACAGCTTTGGGCAACGCCACACCATGTGTATAAGGTCTCCAGGCCCCTGACATCTAGGACATTTATCGTCTAGTCTTCTTCCGTACTTCAACAGGCGATTGGGCGTATAATAAGCTCTATTTATCAACATCAGGTGGGAGACTTTCTGCGGGGGTGAAACTGAAACCTTTGGTTCCATCTCTAGAATTCTCCTCCACTGCTCCTGTGTTATTTGCCCTATATCGTCTTCACATCTCTCTCTTACTTTAAGGAGATTAGACCCTGGGTTGACCTTTTTGCTTATCTGTCCATATATTTCAGATATAGGACCCTTAGTTGGGCATACCTTAAGTACATTTTGGAAGAGGGGCATTTTATTCCACTCTAGAGTTTGTGTGCTAAATTGGGCTTCAGGGGCATGCCCTACCTGTAGATAAGTAAAGAATGAGTGTTGTGGTATATTAAATTCCTCTCTCAAATCCAGGAATTTCTTATAACTGTCACCCTTATACAGTTGTCTCAGCCTTTTAATACCATGTATTTCCCATTCCCCAACCTTTCCTATCTGGAGGATTTCCTGCAAATTGGTATTATTCCATAGAGGGACGTACTCAGTAAACCCAATATATCCCATCAGTTTTTTTAACCGTTTTCCATATTTTAGTTATCATTTTTATTGTTGGGTTCCTATAGCTAAAGGAATCTGCCTCTAATACTTCAATAATTGTATTATGTACTGCTCCATTCAGCATTATTCTCCCATTAGGGGTGCCCCCTCAAGGGGTATTACATCTCATTAGTTGTTGCAGTTGTGCCGATAAATAGTAACTCTCAGAGTGGGGAACTACAAGGCCTCCTTCCACTACCGGGAACTGCAATGTACGAAGTCAAATCCTGGCTTGCCCCCCTTTCCATATTTGCTCTCTGAAAAGCGTTTCGATTTCTATTAAACCATTTTCTGCATATCTAAACTGGAGAGTTATGCATTATATACAACAATTGTGGCTGCCAAATCATCTTAATTAGGCTACATCTACCAGCCACTGACAGGGGAAACCGTTTCCAAATATATAAAAAATGATCAGCGCTAAAGTAAAGGTGTAATATACATATGGCTAAATAGCCTGCACACTATGACCTATAATGAAGATTGGGATTACATGCTGCAGTGTCTCCACAACGACCGCCGTGTTGCCCACATTTTAACAGGTGCTGATTACTGGGTGGCCACGCTGCTGGATCCCCAAGGAAACAATGTACCATCCTTAATTCCCTCACTGGAGTGTGATCGCAAGATGCGCGAGTACAAGCGCACACTGGTAGACGCGCTGCTGGTGGAATTCCCACCTGACAGCGGGGGCACAGTGGAAGCACAAGGCAAAGGCAGAGGAGGAGGAAGAGGTCGCCAATGCAGCCGGGGCACCGCCAGCACCTCAGAAGGCAGGGTTAGCTTTGCCGAAATGTGGAAAAGCTTTGTCAGCATGCCACAACAACCAGCACCACCAGCTGACATGGAACATTTTAGCAGGAGGCAGCATTTTACCAACATGGTGGAGCAGTATCTGTGCACACGCCTACACGTACTGAATGACAGGTCTGCCCCCTTAAACTTCTGGGTCTCCAAATTGGGCACATGACCTGAGCTTGCCCTTTACGCCTTGGAGGTGCTGGCCTGCCCTGCAGCCAGTGTATTATCTGAACATGTATTTAGCACCGTAGGGGGCGTTATCACAGACAAGCACAGCCGCCTGTCCAGAGCCAATGTGGACAAGCTCACATTCATTAAAATGAACCAGGCATGGATCCCACAGGACTTGTCCGTACCTTGTGCAGAATAGACACGTATTCCGGCCTTACCCAGCCATCCTTGTATTTCTGATCTTTCTATGGTTGCCACCTCATCCCTTTAAAACTGAAAACATATTAATTACACAGGTTTCCTGGCTGATTAAGGTACTAATTAAACTCACTTGGTGCCTTATCGACATTAAATTAGCCCCAGAACCTGTGTAGTTACTATGTGTTCGGGTTTGAAGGGATGAGGTGGCAACCCTAGATCTTTCTCACTCTTTGGGGGTGTACCCTAATTTAAAAAATAAATTAATTAAAAACAAAAACCTGTGTTGGCTACCTCGTCCTCCTCCACCGCAGCTTCCACCTACACCGCCACATCCACCGCCACCTCAACCTCCTACTCAAGATTATTATTTTTTTTTTTTTTAGGTTATTTTAATTTAGTTTAGCAGAGTACTTGCCATGCTCTTACCAACATTTTGCTGCCATGTGCAGCCCTCTAGCCATTTCCATTAGTTTTTTAGAGACATTTTAGTACTGAAAAGTTCGGGTCCCAATTGACTTCAATGGGGTTCGGGTCAAGTTCGGGTCTCGAACCCGGACTTTTTTCCAAAGTTCGGCCGAACCTGTCGAACCCGAATATCCAGGTGTCCGCTCAACTCTACTTCTAAGTAAAAAACAGACTGTAGATACCGCTATTATCATAAATCAGAAAGTTTGTTAAGTGAATCCCAGTAAGTCCATTTAGAGTAGAAGGATTTGAGACCATGGTTATTGATGGCTAAGAATTTTTCATATAAGAAGTGGGCATTAACTCTATTGATTACATCTGAGAGGTTTGGTGCATGTGTGGTGTTCCATGCTTTGGTTACAGCTAATCCTCCATTCCCAGATGTAGCCTGTTAAGGGGGAAGCGCTGTGAAATGATACGGGAGTTGTGACGTGAATATGATCCAGACCTGTTGATGATCCCTAGGTTGGATTATCCTCTCTCTACTGCTTGTTTTATTTCACATTGCTGTAAGTCCATATTTTAGCCCAATAAATCCCACATGTTTTATATATTGTGCGATGAGCCTTCACTCTTTTCTTAAAGCAGAGGTCCTCCTACCACAGTAAAAATTAAAAGCCAGAAGCTGCATACTTTTAATAATTAGACACTTACCTGCCCTGGAATTCAGTGATGTCAGCACCGCAGTTGATGTTTTCATCTGGTCCGGCAGCCGGGGAAGGAGTAGGGAGAGAGGGAGCCGCAGCAATGATGCAAATACCCATAAAGTGAGGCTCCCAGGAGTGGAGACAGGATACCTGTGAAAGACAGGTATCCTGTACCCCCTCGCTCCGAAAGGTGGCAAATGTGGCACTAGAGGGGGGGAAGGAGTACAACGTGCGGAAGTTCCACATTTCTTTAATCCTATACATTGATCAAGTGGAAAGTGCAGAGTAGGGATGAGCCGAACACCCCCCCGTTCGGTTCGCACCAGAACCTTTGAACGGACCGAACGTTCGTGCAAACATTTAGAACTCCATTGACGTCTATGGGACTCGAACGTTCGAATTCAAAAGTGCTCATTTTAAAGCCTAATATGCAAGTTATTGTCGTAAAACGTCTTTGAGAACCCGGGTCTGGCCCCAGGGAACATGTATCAATGGAAAAAAAGTTTTAAAAACTGTAGTTTTTTCAGGAGCAGTGATTTGAATTTTAATTTTTTTTTTATTTAAGCATCATTAAAATCACTGCTCCTGAATCTTTAGGTGCAAACTACAGAGCACACGGCCAGTACACACCAAGTAGCTTTAGGTGCAAACTACAGAGCACAGGCCAGTACACACCAAGTATCTTTAGGTGCAAACTACAGAGGACACAGGCAATAAACCACGTAATAATACTGCAGCTAGCACAATCACCTGCCTGCCAGTAAATTAGGAAGAACTGATCTAGCTAAACTATACAGTGTATAAATATATGTACAACACCTGGGATGTATATATATATATATATCCTCTACACACTGTAACATTAACTGACTAGCCTGCCTGCCTGCCTGCCCTATCTACCTGCAAAAAAATGACACTCTCTCTGTCCTCTCTTGACCACCGCAACACACTACGCAAGGCCGACCTGCAGGCGGCCTTTTATAGTGTGGGGCATTTACTAAACCCCTGAGCCATAATTGGCCAAAGCCACCCTGGCTTTGGCCAATTATGGCTCTCCGTTTTTTGCAAGCTGTGATTGGCCAAGCATGCGGGTCATAGTGCATGCTTGGCCAATCATGAGCCAGCGATGCCGCAGTGAATTATGGTCTGTGAAACGTAACTCGAATTTGACGTGAAGGACCTGTTTTGTTTGTATTTCGACGAACGAACGACATACGATGTTCAAGTTGAACACGAGTTTGACTCGAATATGAAGCTCATCCCTAGTGCAGAGTGAGTTTGGATTGGAGTGTGCTGGACTGAGATGCTGATCTGAAGGCTGTTTAATCCATCCATCGCAGAGGTTGGAATACACACTAGATGGGGCTATACATCGGATATTTGTTCACCTCAGGCATATCATGATCTCCTATAATATAGAGATCATGTGGATCTGGTAAGAGGCACATATAATCTTTATATCTGGAACACAGATTGACTGTTAATTTGTCACTGGTAGCAGTGCACAATACAATATTTTGTTTGATCAAGATTTGAACACACACCTTGAATGAATACACATGGACACATGTTTTGTGGAACTTGATTTTAATTATTTTGATGTAAAAATTACACATTGAAATATTCAGTGTTGGGTTACATTATATTTCATTGTTATTTTTCACCTTTTAGACAGCACAAATCTTTTATATTTTTAGCACCATTAATCTAGTAGCTATAAGAATGTGTGAAATTAGGGTTCTGTATTGTACAGGAAAATTATCTATTGTTAAGCTTAATAATGCTAAATGTGGGGAGTGGGAGGTAAGTATACATGTTAATTGGGATATGTGAGAGAACACAGAGTTCCAAAAACTTGCAGTCACATAGGGGAATTTTGATTTTTCAAGCTCGTGTCCCATAGACTTTAATAGGGTTGGCCATTGGGTCAGAACTCTTACTCTGTTCGGGAGTTCTGGTGTGAACCAAAGAGGGGGGGGTGTTAGGCCCATCTCTATTTGTAACAAATCTGTAGTTACTGCCCCTCTTTGCCAACCCCTTCACTGACTTCCACTAGCCAGTGTTGAAATTCAAAATACTAACCAAAATATACAAAGCCATCCAAAACACTGCGCCCAAGTATATCACCAACCTCATCTCAACATCTCAACAAATTTTTCCTCTTTGCTTATCCCAAGACCTTTTGTTCTCTAGCTCTCTCATTACCTCCCCCATGCTCTCCTTCAGGACTTCTCCAGAACCTCTTCCATCCTCTGGAATGCCCTACCCCATATGTACACCCAGATAGCAAGCAATTGTGCTGCGAGTTTGAAAATGACTTGCTAAGCTATTGCTAGGCTTTCCAGGCTTCGCAAGTCTGTTGCACAATTGCAGCAAGTCCACATTGCATGACTCCAGATCAACTTTATTTGAAAAAATTCTGCAAGTCTTCTGCAAGTTCTGGTTCAGTTATTTTTTTTTTTTGTTTTTTTTTTTGTTTCAAAGGTGTTTATTATTAGCTCTTCACAGTACAATCATTAAGACATAAGGTACATTGAATGGCATCTCAGTGTTCGCAGACACATAAAGCGAAAATATGCGGGCGCAGCCGCTTCGCAATACATAGAGGGGATATCAATAAATCATCTAAGGGTGGCAATGCAGTGAATTAGGGTGATAACCACCTCAACAAACAATCCTTAACTTCTGTAAGTGTTAGTCGTGTCAGGAGGCGAAAGTCTGTCTCTCGTGCTCAGTTATGTTCTGTATGCAAATAGTATTACCACCACATGGGTCACTGTGGCTGAATTTTCATGCTGTAGACTTGCAGAGCTCTTGCCGTAGACTCACTATTGCAACTTTGATCTTGATAGAGACTTGCCACTGAAATTTACTACAAATTGGAATAGCGTCAACTAGAAATTGTGCTTCAAGTGCTCCGCAAGTGTACAACTTGCCAGTGAAAATGTATAGCAAGTTAAGAGACTTACAATTCAACACTGTCACAATTTTCAAGTTATCTTTTCTATCTGGGCAGTTACCTCCTACCCTGCCTGCCTCCCCCTGAACTGTACTTCAGCCACCCACCTCCATAAGATCATTCCCTACTGCTAATACAGCTAATACCTGTTGTACCACCCCCCTTTGGATTTTAAACATCATGAGTGATACACAAACCATTGCTATTCAAGAATGTCATTCTGTCCCTTTCTGGTTTAGCTTGACAGCTTTCTGAATCTGTTTTGGTTGCTTGGGGTTCTGCTTTTACTTCATGCTAGAATAGATGTTTCACACAGTTATTATTGTTTCAAAGACATGGCCAATCATTTCTAGCCATTATGTATTGATTTATGAGTTTACAAATATGCAATATCTAGTGCTCCTGTTTATGTGTTTTTTTTTTTTTTTTTTTTTTTACATTTGACACTTCTTTTGGTTAAGGGCAATTTTGTATTGAGTTTGGTAAAATGCAAATTTACTGTCTAGACACAAGTATTAGCAAGCAAAGTGCTGTAGAAAATCCTTCTGGATTAAAGAAAATACCTTTCCCCTCCAATGTTTCCCATATGTCAAGAAAGCTCTAAAAAAAAGGTTAAAATTATATCAAATATTGTATTTTATGCACTTAACATGTTGCTTGTTTATTGACAATACATTTATGCTTTGTCAATAATACAACATTATTATTACACATTTCCATTTTTTCGATGACATCTCATATTCTGACATTTACAAATGATGGGGTAATGCTTTCTTCATGAAGCATGACTCATTTGTAATTCTTTTTTAGAGCATATGTTATTTATGGTCATTAACCTCTGACAGAGAGTGATGTGGATCACATAAACATGCAACAAGACTTACAACATAAATAGACCTGAAGTGTGCCTTGGTGGTCTGGTCAGTATGCCAAGAAAAGGGGGCAAAAGACTTACATATGGAAACAGCTTTTATTGATTTATTGTATCTATTGAGCCAGCTTGGTAAAGGCTTGTGCCATTCCTTCCTGAGGATTTGGGATGTATGTGGCAAAACAAGGAGACTTCCATCAGCCTGGTATCTTGATTACGTGGTCTGGTACTCCCTGTTGGGAGGCAGCTGAGGCTGCTCTAATTAGGAAAGAATGTCCAGAAAACTGACTGGGGGTTTGAAGCCCAAGTTACTTAGGAGGATTCTGACATGCTTGACGCACTGACTAACACTCAGGGAGCTGGTTTAGAAAGGGTAGCAACAAGCTACCATCAGATTGGCTGGGTAGATGGAGCTGTAGTTGGTCAAGCACCCTCACTGGGCGTCAGGCGTTGTTAGTCTGAAACAGGTTGCTGTCAACCCCCGGGGCTGGTTTGTTGCGTTTGCAGACTGTGAGTGTGTAGTGGTTCGAAAGCGAGTCGGGTGGCGTCGGAGCAGTGTCCGACTGCCGGAGCCGCTGACTGTAAATTCACTAGGTCATAGGGAACCGTAGAAGGCCTGGTAGATGGCTGTTTGGGTGACTATGCTGGGCAAAGCCCTAAACAGGGAACGAGTAAGGATTTCAGACATGTTCCTAAAGAGGGCACTCTTGAAAGGTAGGCGCTTGCCACTGACTACATGGTTGGTGCTTCTGTATGCCCTGTAGGAGGGAATTGACTGCATGGGCTCGAGAATACTGATGGTTTCTGGGGTCCTGCAGGGACAGGAAATTCTGGACGCCATCTAGATATGGCGTGATAGTATTGTGAGAAAGGGTCAGCTGCATGTGGCAATACGATATGAAGGCTAGGTTGTGTCTAACGTTGCCTATTGCTGCTCCGGGGAAGGAGCCAAAAATTTGCCGTTAGTGTTCCAAGCAGTGTGATAGGCCTTCAGTGTGTTGCGTGCCAAGGAGTGGTTAATAAGCTGGGTTGCGTTGGTGAGATGCGACTTCAGTCCATGGTGGGACAGGGATAGTTGTTGGGTCGGCTCCAGGCTCTTGCTGGAAAAAATAATAATAATTCAATATTAAGTTTGTGAGTATCGGCATAAGGAAACAAAGATATGGCCAAATATAGAACAAGCACAGTGTAGAGAATTACTATCTAGGACCCCTTGGTGCTATAGAGAAATATCAGCGGATATAAAAAAACATCCAACAATTGGAACCACGTTGCGGATTTGTCATGACCTCTTCTTAAGAGAACAAATATCGAAGTATGATTCACCTTTAATACCTATATTGGGAAACCCACGTTTTATACCAGGTATGCAAAAAGGCCCTTTTAGCGCATTAATCGAGAAAGGTATATACCAGATTTCCCATTTTAGAAAGAGGGGCAATTGGGCTACATTGCGTGATCTGGTGGATAAAAGTGGACCTTATAAACTAGAATTTTGGCAAGCAGCGCAATTGATACACTTTTTAAAAAGTAAAGTGATTCCATTTTATGTGGAACGTAAACTAACAGTATTCGAGGAGCTGTGTATGAGAAAAGATTTAAGTACGCACACAATATCAAAGATGTATACGTTATTGAATAATCAAGCTGCGAATTTCCAGTTGCCCTTTATTCAAAAATGGGAAAAAGACTTGGGAAGAGTCTTTGCGGAAACTCAAAAAACTAGAATGATACAGGCTATATTTTCAACAGCAACCTGTACTAAAATGCAAGAAAGTAATTATAAAGTAATTTCACAATGGTACAGAACTCCAGAGAAGCTGCACAGCTACTACCCAAGTAATAAAAATGTATGTTGGAGATGTCGGGTAGAAGAAGGCTCGATGGTGCATATTTTTTGGAACTGCTCAAAAATTCAAAAGTATTGGGGTGAAATCCGGGAAGTAGTTCAAAAATTCACCGAGACAGATATACCAAATGACCCGGCTTTCTTCCTCCTACACTTGTCAAATTTACCAGGGGGAATAAAAGGGAATCCATTAATACACCATTTGCTGAACGCTGCTAAAGCGTGCATTCCACTTAAATGGAAACAGTCACAACCCCCTACTTTGAATATGTGGTTTAGGAAGGTCGAAGAGGTAAACAGAATGGAGGAATTAATATGGACAAGCAGGAAGAATAGAGAAAGATATATCAAAATATGGTCACCATGGAATGATTTGGTTCAGTCAGAGGAGGGTAGGGAGATGGCGGAGGGGGGGGGGGGGGGGCGGGGAGAGGGGGAGGGGGAGGGGGAGCGGAGGGGTAGTCTGTTTTTCTATTGGTGGGTTTCTTTTTTTTTTTTTTTTGGGGGGGGAGTGGGGAGGGAAGATGGGAGGCACAGAGGTATGAAGTCAGATAGGTAGGAATCAGAGGTAAGGAAAGGGGAGATGGAATGGTGAGAACCAGGGATGGAGAGGTCGGGTCTGGGGAAGCGTCGCCCCATGACGGGACAATGGGAGGGCATGTGAGGGTGGAGAGACGCTCCTTATATGTCCTTCTACACCCCGGGTTCTTCTCCTTCTTTTTTTTTTCTTTTTCTTTTCTTTTCTCCCCGTTTTTAGTTTTTTATTCCTTAGAGAATGGGAACTTATAATGTGTGATGCATAGAATCCTCTGACCCTAATCCTTGTTTGCCTGTTTGAAAGGTCCGCAAAGAATAAGATGGTGGGAAAATATATTTAATTATGTACCGACCTTTTTGATTTTGAATTATACTAATATCAATGACAATATAGATGCTCTGTAAAGATGATGAGAAAATTGTTTGAAAAAAATGGAAATAAAGAAATTGAAAAAAAAAAAGTTTGAGTATATTTGATATAGGGTTTTGTTTTTCGATACGTTATTAGGAGAGCATTGTTTTTTGTATATTATTTGTACTCAGACGCCATGTTTCAGGGTAAAGAATGGGATGACCTTATGCGAGGTTACGCCACCAGCCACGACAAGGGAGAGGCCATCCAGTCAGAATTGACCTCCCTCTGTGGTTAATTAGGCAGATTGGTGAAAAAGAAAGCAGCCTAATGTTGGCATGTAGAGAGCTCTGAAAAATACATACGAGAGAATATCAATCCTACGGGCTTCATATTCAAATATTTCCTATGCTCGACAATGTGAACCCAGAATTTCGGAAGAAATGGGAGCAAAACTTGCAGTTATGCACTTCAAATATGATGAAATTATTAATTGAAGAGTATAATATCAGGTCAGGACTAGTTAAGAGGGACATTGATGAGGTCTATACAAAGATTGAAACCTTTTCTAGGCCTTCCTGCCTTCAAGGACCAGGAGGCAAAAATCAAGGGCCGTCTCGATCAGTAACAATTGAAACCTTCCAGAAAAAATAAAAAAAGTTCTGGAGGGACAAAATCTCCTTTCAAGAGGGTAAAGCTTATAGATGGCAATCAGCTTATTCATCCAACTGAACTCCAGCAAAGGAACAAACTCATGCCCAAAAGAGGTCTTAAATCCCTGTCCAATGTTCCTGCTTCACCCCCATCTCAAAGCCTTCACAGAAATAGGAATAACAAACCCAAGCGCCCACTGTCAGGAGAAGACTCAAATGTATCCAAGAAGCGTATAACACAACCATCTAGACCTATTACAGTCTCTGGGGGTGTTGATAGCTGTAATTTACGGGGGGTTGCCCTGTTCAATTTTCTGAATCTTCTAACTTTAGCTCCCTTACTTCCCAGCATTTGGGTATACAATCTACCCATGAGGGACTTCGGCCTACAATAAGAGAAACGAGTGACACAGGGTTAGGGATGAGCCAAACACCCCCGTGTTCGGTTCGCACCAGAACCTTCGAACGGACCTAACGTTCGCGTGAATGTATCGAACCCCATTGACGTCTATGGACTCGAACGTTTGAATTCAAAAGTGCTCATTTTAAAGCCCAATATACAAGTATTGTCGGAAAACTGGTTTGGGGACCCGGGTCTTGCCCCAGGGAACATGTATCAATAGAAAAAAAACTTTTAAAAAACTGTCGTTTTTTCTAAAGCAGCGATTTTAATGATGCTTAAAGTGAAAAAAAATGAAAAATTCCTTTAACCACTTAGCCCCGGGCCTGTTTTTCAGAGTCGGTGTTTACGAGACAAAACCATTTTTTTTTGCTAGAAAATTACTTAAAACCCCCAAACATTATATATTTTTTTTTTCTAACACCCTAGAGAATAAAATGGAAGTCATTGCAATACTTTTTGTCACACCGTATTTGCGCAGCGGTCTTACAAGCGCACTTTTTTTGAACAAATTCACTTTTTTAAATGAAAAAATAAGACAACAATAAATTTGGCCCAATTTTTTTTATATATTGTGAAAGATAATGTTACGCCGAGTAAAATGATACCCAACATGTCACACTTAAAAATTTTCGCCCGCTCGTGGCATGGCGTCAAACTTTTACCCTTAAAAATCTTGATAGGCGACGTTTAAAAAATTCTACAGGTTGCATTTTTTGAGTTACAGAGTAGGCCTAGGACTAAAATTAATGCTCTCGCTCTAACGATCGCGGCAATACCTCACTTGTGTGGTTTGAATACCGTTTTCATATGTCGCCGCTACTCTCGCGTATACGTTCGCTTCTACGCGCGAGCTCGTCGGGACGGGGCGCTTTAAAAAAATTTTTTTTTGCTTTTCGCATTTATTTTTATTTATTTTACAATTTTTAACACTGAAAAAAAAAAAAAAGAAAAAATTATCACTTTTATTCCTATTACAAGGAATGTAAACATCCCTTGTAATAGAAAAAAGCATGACAGGTCCTCTTTAATATGGGATCTGGGGTCAAAAAGACCTCAGATCTCATATTAGGCTTAAATGCAAAAAAAAAAGAAAAAAATTTGGAAATGTCATTTTTTCAAATGACAAAAAAAAAAATGTTTCTTTAAGGACGCTGGGCGGGACTGAACGTTTTGACGTCACTTCCGCCCAGCGGAGCTATGGGGACGGGCGAAGGAGATTTTTCCTTCAGTCTCCTCCCCGCTCAGCTGCCGGATGGTCGCGATCCTCCTCCGCCGCTACCGACGGCTCCGGTAAGCGGCGGAGGGCGCGGAAACAGCGGGGGGGGGGGGGGGGGCCCCTCTCCCGCCACCGATAACGGCGATCTCGCGGCGGATTCGCCGCGGAGACCGCCATTATCGTTAACACGGCCGCCCACAGAAGAGATGAATATCTCGATTGTGGCAGCAGCTGCTACCGTTACCGAGATATTCATCTCTAAAGTGATGACGTATAACGGCGGTGGGCGGTCGGCAAGTAGTTAAATATCGTACCTGCTGGATGTCTATAGTAGTGGTACGTGTTTAGAAGTGTCCCCTGCACAAAATAAGATTACTATAAGAAAAAAGTCATTTAAGACTGCTTGTGGCTTTAATGTAATGGTTGGTCCCTGCAATATGGATGAAAATCACTGAGAAAAATAGCATGGGTTTCCCCGCCCCCCTCTCCCCAGGCCATTACAAGCCCTTTTGGCCCTATATACTTTGAACTTTTACAGAAGAGAATTTCCTTCCTAGGGGTAGATTCCTCTCACTTCCTGTTGTCCCCTCTCCCGTTTGCAAGTAGGATGTTTGAAAGTAGGGGCCTGATGTATATACTCTGCAGAAATTTGGGCCCTAGGTGTTTGGTGTTGCCACAACACTGTAAGCCCTCACAGTTAGTCTTGGTGGGCGCTGGAAAGCCCTTCTGTGAAATATTAGATCAAGAATTGTAATTACATGCCCCTGTTAAACAGGGGCAGAAAAAATGGGCCTTAGGCACTGGTGCCACAACACTGCTACCCCTCACAGATACTCTAGTTGGAGCACAGTAATGAGCCCCGCTGCTAAGCATAGCATCAAAAATTGTAATTACACGCCCCTGTTAAACAGGGGCAGGAAAATTGGGCCTTAGCCACTGGTGCTGGTGCCACAACACTGCAACCCCTCACAGATACTGTAATTGGAGCACAGCAAAGAGCCACACGCAAAGTATTGCATCAAAAATTGTTATTACACGCCCCTGTTAAAGAGGGTAGAAAAATTGGGCCTTAGGCACTGGTGGTGGTTCCCAGAACCGACAATGTTCTTACGAGCTATCAGCAAGATCATTGAGGAGGAAAAGGATATTCAGTCAGCATAACAGGATAGTCACTCAGCATTAGCATAGGCAGTCTCCAAGGGATCTGACACTTCCAAAAAAATATTCAGTTACATCAGCATCAGGTGCTTGGTAGCTGGTGTTGATCCAAGCCTGATTTCATTTTTATGAAGGTCAGTCGATCGACGGAGTCGGGTGGAGAGGCGCACCCCTGTGATCGGTCACAAAGCCTCCAGCAGGACTGAATGTGCGTTCTGAAAGAACGCTGGATGCAGGACAAGCCAGTAGCTCAATTGCGTACTGTGCATGCTCTGGCCAGTGATCCATCCTCAAAGACCAGTAAGCCAGAGGATTTTCGTGGGAAGGTGTCCAAGTCTGATCTTGCCCCTAGGTATTTCCAGCACCATGTAAACCAGACGCTGGTGATGGTTGCTGGAACCGGTCATACCTTGGGGCTGCGGACTAAAAAATTGTCTGAACGCATCGTCCAGACGGCCACCTTCTCCACCGCTCCTTCTGTGACTCACCGAAGCCTCAGCAACACGTTGTCCAGGACCAGGATTTGGTAATCCCCCAGGTTTCTGGGAACGCGTTTGCACAGACCTTTCTGCAAGGCCTCCCGAAGATGTTTCATCTTCTGCTCCCTCTGCGACGGCAAGATAAGCTCCGCAACCTTACTTTTTGTAACGTGGATCAAGGAGAGTTGCCAGCCAGTACTGATCCCTCTCCTTGATACCACGAATACAAGGATCCTTACACAGGCTTTTCAGGATCAGGGAGGCCATGCAGCGTAGGTTTGCTGAGGCATTCGGGACACAGTCCTCTGGGTCACTGAGGATGACAGGATCTGCAGCCACCTCATCCTAGCCACGTAAAAGGTCCATGTGTTCCTTGGGACTATAAATGATCCCTTGAAGACTGCTGCTGATGCTGAGTGCTAGGCTCCACCTCCATGCTGATGATACAATCATCCTCCTCCCCTCCTCTTCTTGTGTGCTAGGCGGGCAAGCAGGACCACTGTCTGGATAAAGGGGGCCTTGAGAGGTAAGGAAGTCCTCCTCTTCCTCCCTCTGTTCTGCCTCAAGGGCCCTGTCCATTATTCCACGTAGCGTGTGCTCCAACATGTGAATAAGAGGGACAGTCTCACTGATGCATGCACTGTCACTGCTCACCATCCTTGTGGCCTCCTCAACTGGTGACAGGATAGTGCATGCATCCTGATCAAGGCCCACTGGCATGGGGGAAAAAACAAGCTCCCCTGACCCAGTTCTGCTGCCATATTGGCACAGGTACTCATCGATGGCCCTCTGCTGCGTGTGCAGCCGCTGCAGAATGGCCAATGTAGAGTTCCATTTGGTGGGCATGTCACAGATTAGGTGGTTCTTGGGCAGGTTGTATTCCCTTTGGAGGTCTGTCAGGTGAGCAGTGGCATTATATGACCTTCGGAAATGCACACAGACTTTCCTGGCCTGCTTCAGGACATCCTGTAAGCCGGGTACCTGCCCAAGAACCGCTGCACCACCAAATTCAGAACATGAGCGAAACAGGGCACATGGGTCAGTTGTCCCTGTCACAGGGCAGAGAGGAGGTTGGTGCCATTGTCACTAACCACCATTCCTGGCTTAAGCTGGCGTGGCGTCAACCACCTTTGAGCCTGCCCCTGCAGAGCTGACAGAACCTCTGCCCCAGTGTGGCTCCTGTCTCCCAAGCACCACCAGCTCTAGCACACCGCATGGCATCTTTTTGGCCTGCATTCCTGCATAGCCCCTCGTACGCCTACCGGAGCACGACTGATTCCAAGGACACTCAGCACAGGAAGAGGCCACAGAGGAAGAAGAAGAAGAGGAGGGGGTGGAGGAGAGAGGTGTGTCACAACCAGTAGTAGTGTTTTGGAGGCGTGGTGGCGGAACAACCTCCCAACACTACTGTACCTTGCCCTGCATCCTTCCCAGCTGCAAGTAGAGTCACCCAATGCAATGCGCCGTGAAAGAGAGGTAACGTCCCTGTCCATGCCTGCTGGACCATGAGTGTTTAGATTTTAAATTTATTAATATTTTATGTGATAAAAGTTTCTGAGAATCATTGGTTTAAACATGGTAGTTTGAGGAAGGTCAGTTACAGACGACACTACCTCTGTCGTAGGCTTCATGTATTTTAGGAGATACGTCAAGACAGTGGGTGGAGATGTTACTTAAAAATACACAAGTGGGTGTTAACGTTTATCACTAACCATCCATGGAGGTAATCTATATATGAATTATGCTTAGCTTAGCTTTTAAACCTGTATAAGTATCCATGTGGTGTGCGTAGTTGGTAGGAAGCCTTAGGGTCACGACCCTACAGAGAAGATGGAGTTGGAACCCTACCTGCTGTAAAGAACCTTTCCCAGCAGACAGACGTACCATCATAACATCTATTTCCTCCGTCTGTCCAAGTTTCTGAAATTTCCATCCTGCAATGATGTTTTACCAGCTGTAACAATGTAAGCATTGACTGTTTGTTTGCTGTCCTGAAGAATAAACATTGTATAATGAGGGAAACCCAAGTCTGTATATTGGGAACAACGTCTGGGATGAAGGAGAGTTTTGTCACATGACACGTGTTAGATGGAAAATGTCCTGTCTTCTCTCCCCTTTCCCACATTTAACAATGAGTCAGCTGTAATATGCACCTTACCACTGACCGCCCTGTCCAGCGAGGCATGGACATTGCCTTCCACATGGCGGTAGAGAGCCAGAATTGCCTTCCGTGAGAAAAAGTGGCGTTTGGGAACTTGCCACTGAGGTACCGCACATTCCACAAACTCACGGAAGGGGGCAGAATCTACCAACTGAAAAGGCAGCAGTTGAAGTGCTAGCAATTTCGCTAAGCTAGCATTCAACCGCTGGGCATGTGGATGGCTGGGAGAGTATTTCTTTCGGCGCTGCAGCAGCTGGGGCAGGGAAATTGGCTGGTACAATCTGACATCGGTGTACCGATAGTAGATTGCCCGCATGTACTACTAGGTTGTGACACACTAATTCTACACCTTCAGTCCTATCAGTGCAGGCTTCAGAGAGGACTGAGGGTATAGTGGGGTTGGAGATGCCAGCTGATGAGGGGCAAGGGGAGGTCCGCTTTGTTCTTTGGTGTGGGCCTTTCAGGTATGCTTGCCAACGAACTGCATGGCAGGTCGACATATGTCTGGTCAAGCATGTGGTGCCCAAGCGGGTGATGTTTTGGCCACGCGAGATACGCTTGAGACATATGTGCAAATAGCAACGGTGCGATCTGATGCACATGTCTCAAAAAAGGCCCACACCAAAGAACTTTTGCAGTAACGCTGGAACACAGCAGCGCCCTGCACAGGCGTAGCTCTGCGATGTAATGCATTTGGTGTGCTGCCCTTAAGCTGTGCCCTGGAGATGTGCCTGTGCCTCCTCCTCCTCTCTCCTATCAGGCACCCTCGTAGAGTCAGTGACCTCATCATCCCCTCCCTCCTCATCACTGTCGAAAACCTGGCAGTATGCTGCAGCTGGGGGGACATGACTGTCAGATTGCTGTCCCTCTTGGGCACCCCTCTCTCTGGGGCTCACATCACTGCCTTCCTCTATCTGTGTTCCGTCATCGGAGCCTTCAAAACGCTGCGCATCTTTATGCAGCATGTACCCAACACTGTGTTGAAACAGTTCAGGGGACTCCTCAGGAGGACATGGTGGGACTAGGGAAGGAGTAAGCAGAGGGAAGAGGATGCATTGGCAGCTAATTTTCCAGACAAAGTACCCTGAGCCTGTTGAGAGAGGATGAGGACGAGGATGAGGATGGCTTAGTCATCCACTCTACCAATTTGTCTGCATGTTGAGGCTCAACACGGGCTATGTCCTGAAAAGAAGGACGAGCATGTGCAACGGCCACATGCTGAAGAGGATGCACCATGTCCACCACCAGCACTGTTGCCCTCTAGATGCAGAGCCTGCTTCAGCTAGCACAATCACAAAGTAATGAGCAGCACACTAGCACTATGCAACAAGTGGGTGTAGTTGCAAATGAATGAGCAGCACACATGCACTATCCACCAAGTGGGTTTAGTTGCAAATGAATGAGCAGAACACTTGCACTATCCACCAAGTGGGTTTAGTTGCACTGAGCACACCGGCAATACAACACATGAGAACACTGCAGCTAGCACAATCACAAAGTAATGAGCAGCACACTAGCACTATGCAACAAGTGGGTGTAGTTGCAAATGAATGAGCAGCACACTTGCACTATCCACAAGTGGGTTTAGTTGCACTGAGCACACGGGCAATACAACACGAGAGAAACACTGCAGCTAGCACATCAACTGCCTGACAGATTAGGAAGGACTAATCTAACTATACTATACAGTGTATAAATATATGTACAACTCCTGGATGTATATATATCATCTACACACTGTAAGTGAGAACACTGCAGCTAGCACAATCAACTGCCTGACAGATTAGGAACAACTAATCTAACTAAACTATACAGTGTATAAATATATGTACAACTCCTGGGGTGTATATATATCCTCTACACACTGTAAATTTAACTAACTAGCCGTCCTGCTCTATCTAGCTAGAAAAAAAGACAATCTCTCTCTCTCTGTCTGATCTTTAACCAGCGCTGGAGCAGACTAGACAAGGCCGCCAAGCAGGCGGCCTTTTATAGGGTGGGGCGTGTGCTAAAGCCCTGAGCCATAATTGGCCAAAAGCCACCCTGGCTTGGCCAATTATGGCTCTCCGTTTTTTGCGCGCTGTGATTGGCCAAGCAAGCGGGTCATAGTGCATGCTTGGCCAATCATCAGCACGCAATGCCGCAGTGAATTATGGCCGTGGCGCATCACTTGAATTTGGCGCGAACTACCCGTTTTGTTCGAATTTCGCCGAACAATCGAACAGGCAATTTTTCGAGTCGAACATGGGTTCGAGTCAAACGTGAAGCTCATCCCTACACAGGGTTTCTTCCTCAGGTGCCTCATACATCGCTGACAACATAGCCTCGGGGGGGGATGATGAGGGTACATGCACGGACTCTGGCATGGATATCATCAACCTCTCAAGTTATGAGCTCTCACCTGATGAGAGGGCCTTATTAGGTAAAGGACTAATAGCTAGATTCAGGTAGAGTTACTCAGAATCTGCGCCAACCTACGTTTAAGTGTATTCTCAAACAGAGATACGCTTAAAACATATCTAACATCGACGGCTTGCGCCGTCCTATCTTAGGTTGCAATATTTCGGCTGGCCGCTAGGTGGCGGCTTCCATTGGCGGTCAGCGTAGAATATGTAAAATCAGTAGATACGCCTATTCACGAACGTAACGCCAGCTGCCGCAGTACATTTACGCCGTTTACGTAAGAGATAGGCCGCCTAAAGTTAAAGCTGTCCCCTAGGTGGCGTAGCCAATGTTAAAGTATGGCCGCCGTTCCCGCTTCGAAATTCGAAAATGTTACGTCGTTGCGTAATTAGTCCTTGAATAGGGATTTACGTCGTTACGTCCACGTCAAAATCATAGGGCCCGTGCGGCGGACTTAGCTGCAATGCACACTGGGAAATGTAGGTGCCCGGCACATGCGCAGTTAAAATAAGACGGCAATCACGTCGGGTCAAGCCTCATACCATAAAACACGCCCCCTCAGTCAAATTTTAATTAGGCGCCCTTACGCCCGCCCGCTTTAGGCTACGCCGCCGTAAATTAAGCAGGCAAGTACTTTGAGAATCAAGTACTTGCCTCGCTAACTTACGGCGGTGTAGCCTAAACACGCTAAGCTACGCCGCCGCAAAGTTGCGGCCATCTCTCTGAATCTGGCTATTAAGTTTCTGTCCTAATGCTCAGTTAGATACTTTTGAGATTATCAAGGACCTCCACCTATTCGCTAGGAAATTATTATTCAAAAGTATATTTTCAAAACAAAAACATGAGGTATCACACCTAACGACTCAACAATATAAGGATGATTTGGAGCTACTTCTATCTCTGTCTGAGGAATGTGACTCCACAGATCTTATTGATACAATTGATCTTAAAAATCTACTACAAGAATCCGAGCTGGTAGCCACTCCATGTAGACCGGTTGGTCTACTAAAAAATAAACCAGATACATATCCTCCACTGCAGACCAATCCTAACTTGGCTACATTTGTAGCTCTCACATCCGCATAAATTAAAAAAGTGCATAAACCCATGTTCATTGGTAATCTGACTCCTAGCCAATGCGAAGCCCAATTCAAAAATTGTAACTCTCTGACTATAAAACCATCGCACAAAGGTGGGAACATTGTGATCATGACCAACAATCAATATAAAAATATGTGCCCTAAGATTCTGTCCAATAGAGATTTGTATTCATCCATCTCTAGGGCAAATATCTTGAAGTTTGAAACACAATTCTACACCCTGGTCGATGGAGCCTTCGCTCAGGGTGTAATTAACCAGGACTCCTGGGAATTTTTGCGAACCAAATATCCCAAGGTACCCACCCTTTACTGCCTCCCGAAGGTCCACAAAAGCTTGGTGGACCCACCGGGGAGGCCTATCGTGTCAGGCAATGGTGCTCTGACAGAAAACTTGAGTATTTACATTGACGCACATCTAAGACCGTTTGTGATACGATTACCTTCTTACATCAAGGATACTATCCACCTATTGAAAAAAATGGAGGACCTACATGTGTCTGAAAGAACCCTATTGGTGGCAATAGACGTCAAAGACGTATAGCTCCATCCCCCACGTATTGGGGGTTGCGGCTATTAGACGAGTCATTGCCCCCATTTTTCTTTTCAATTTGTTTTTATTAGATTTAAAACACATACAAAAAAAGAAGGAAAAGTTGACATGTACAACATTGGTCAGCATACATTGGCAGCCAAAAACAAAATTAGCTGTGAGAACTGATACACTGTTACCACATGGTGGGAAACACTAGAATTTGGAGGCCGCGCATCCTACTACACAATGTGGAGCCACGGTCCCCCTATATAGGAAAGTGCTGGTAACCTTATGGGCAATAAAAGGAATCAATCCTATACTGACTATTCAATAGTACTTACACGTCATAGTTTGTAAGGTTAGGAACAAGAAAAGGGATGACCTACCTATTCGCAGCTACCCTAGGTATATAGATTTACGCCAATAGAGGTAGTCAACCCAGTATGTAGAATACAACCTTTGTATGACATGAGACATAACAATTAAGGGAATATAAAAGAATAAATAGAACGTAAAAAAAAAAAAATCAACAATTAGAACACTGTACCATATGGAACAAGTATTGCTACTATGAACATTTTCAAAAGAACGAAAAGGCAAACCTACTGCTCAGGGAATTTAGAAGTCCAAGGTAGCCATTGAGTCTTAAAGGATTGGATTTGACCTAGCTGAAGTGCGAAATATCTTTCATAGGAATGTTGTGTAGAGACCCTCTGGATAAATTCATTAATGTTGGGAATCTGGGTAGTCTTCCATTTTGAGGTAAGAGTCAGGCGAGCTGTTATTAAAATATGCATCGTCATACTAAGTACTTGGGTTGGGATAGTATTAATATTAATATTAAGGAGAGCTAGAGGGGGTCTTGGACGTACTAAAAGACCAGTAACAGAGGAAATGAGTTGGAAGACAGAATTCCAAAAGCAACGGATGCTCTTGCAATCCCAGAATATGTGGGAGATGTTCCCTTTAGCTCCACACAGTCTCCAACAAAGGTGAGATTCAGAGGGAAATATTAGGGACATCCTGACTGGCGTAAGGTAAGCTCTGTGTAAGATCTTCAACATGTTGTCCCAGTGATTAGTGCAATGAGTATATTTATATGTCGATTTGATCGCTGCCCTTCACTCCACAGGGGAGTAGGTAGTTCCCCAATCTTTTTCACAATTAGCCATATGAGAAGTCCTCGCCACTGTACAGGCCTCGCCTCTTTGCAAACTGCAAGACTGCAGGGGTAGTCTATCTACTCACATGCAACTGTGACAGATTCTATGTCGGAAAAACTTCCATTCCATAAACGAGCCTCTCGTATATACAAGTGACAGATTCATGGTAATAACCACAATTCATTAATAAATGTCAATGATATGGTCTTAGATTACTTTTTATTACCTCTGCTAGTTTATTAAGAAGTTAAATAGTGGATATGTAAGTGCAACTATTTAGTGGAAGCATTGGGGGTTATTTACTAAAGGCAAATCCACTTTTTATTACAAGTGCAAACTACAAGTGCAAAGTGCACTTGAAATTGCAGTCACTGAAAATCTGAGGGATAGATCTGAAATGAGTGGAAGCACTGCTGAGTTTATCATCCAATCATGTGCAAGCTAAAATGCTGTTTTTTATTTTCCTTGCATGTCCCCCTTGGATCTACAGTGACTGCACTTCCAAGTGCACTTTCAGTGCAATTTCAAGTGCACATTGCATTTGTAATTTGCACTCGTAGTGCAAAGTGGATTTGCCTTTCGTAAATGACCCCCATTGTGTTATAAATTGAATGCTGAGATTTAGTGAATAAATGCTAAACATTAACCACTACCCTCCCACCATATAACAGAATGACATGCACAAAGTGGTTAAGTTATCCTGACTGGACGTCATATGACAAGCAGCAGGATAATCTGCAATTGCGTGCCTGTGGAGGTGGGCAGAGCGGCGATCGTTAATGTGGTGTGTCAATCTGACACACCGCATCACCGATCTCAGTAAAGAGCCTCTGACATAGGTTCTTTACCATGTGATCAGCTGTGTCCAATCACAGCTAATCACAGCGTAAACAGGAAGAGATGTGTACCTGTGTACAGGCTTTGAAGCGAGTAGAGGAGAGACAATTGGCTGCTTTCTTGACAAGGGGGTCTGTGCTGTTTCTACCCCTGAGGATGCCCACCCAGGACCACCAGGGATGCCACCCGGGACCACCAGGATTTCCCACCATGGATGACCACCCAGTGCCACCGGGTATGACCACCAGGGTTGCCAATCAGTGCCCATTAGAGGTGCCAATCAGTGCCCAGAGGTAATGCCTGCCAGTGCCTCCCTATCAGTACTGCCTATACAAGCCATCTATTAGTGCCCATCAGTGCCACCCATCAGTGCCACTTAACAGAACATAACAGAAACAAAGAAAACATTTTTTTTTAATTTTCAGTCTTTTTTTATTTGTTAAGTGAAAACAAAAACTCAGTGGTGATCAAATACCACCAAAAGACTGCAATTGTCATTCAAAGTGCAACAGCGCTGAAAGCTGAAAATTGGTCTGGGCAGGAAGGGGCGAAATTGGCCCTGTATTGAAGTGGTTGAGGACCTAATAATAATAATAATAATAATAATAAATAATATTATAGGAAATGTCTGTTCTAAATAGTTTTAGGCCGGAATCACACTAGTGCGTTGCGTTTTTGAGCTGCGTTCCCGTTGCGAATTTCTCTAGAGGGTGTTCTGCGGATCAACTGCGGTTTAGCTGCGGATCGGGTGCGATTTATAAAAAATAATTACTTGAGCTGCGTTTTTGGTGAGGGCCAATCATTGTTAGCTGTGTGATGATGTAGGTAATAAAAGGGAGTGACCTTTCTTGAACTCTTCCTTTTTCACGAGCATTCAGTATAGTGTGGAATAGGATTTGGATTTCCTAAGAAATGTGTGCTGCCCTGCCCATGATCATGCCTACAGTTGTTGCTGCAACAGCAGCAATCTTGATGGAAGTTGAAAGGAGGAGAAGGAGGAGTAGAAGAAGAAGATACTGGGTTCATCCTATCATTGCAAATAGGGATGAAAGAGGGCAGTTCATTATATTATATGAAGATCTCCGTGGGCATGAGGACAAGTTTTTTAATTATACACGCATGTCAATAACCAGGTGATTATTTATTTAATTTTGCTAAACATTTTCTTTCTCCATTGTTCCATATTAAATTTATAATTAAAAATTTTATTTTTGTTTGAAGTTTTGATGAATTGTTAGGACTAACGTACCATAGTTTGGAGCGCCAGAACACATGCTTCAGAGCAAGCATCCAGCCTGCACAAAGATTATTAATCACATTAAGGTACTTTTCCACACCTATGTGCATTTTCAAATTGATGTTGAAGCATGTATTCATTTTTGGTTTCAACTATCCAACATCTGTACTTATAAATGAACAACCAGACATAAGATGCCCAAAAATATATTTATTTTTTACTTCTTTCACAAAAATAAAGAAATAGACAACATATTTTTGCTTGGACTAATATAAAAAATAAAAACTTTGCCTTCAAGTTTTCCTCTGGATTAAACTTTGATTCAAAATATGCACACATGCTTGTTTACTGTGGGCATAACGTAAACTTTAGAGATGTTGATATGTTTTGGGAAATAATGGTGTGTCTGAGGAGTATTGACTTGCTGAGGTAGATTCATCAATCTCGGTGCTTGAAGCATGGCTAGACTCGACATGGTGCTGTGGCACATGGTGCTGTGGCACATGGTGCTGTGGGCCATGTTGCTGTGGGCCATGTTGCTGAGGCACATGGTGCTGTGGGCCATGTTGCTGTGGGCCATGTTGCTGAGGCACATGGTGCTGTGGCACATGGTGCTGTGGCACATGGTGCTGTGGCACATGGTGCTGTGGGCCATGTGTCTGAGGCCCATGTGTCTGAGGCCCATGTGTCTGAGGCCCATGTGTCTGAGGCCCATGTGTCTGAGGCCCATGTGTCTGAGGCCCATGTGTCTGAGGCCCATGTGTCTGAGGCCCATGTGTCTGAGGCCCATGGTGCTGTGGCACATACATCCCCTGCATTTGTGTTTGTGGCATAATTGAAGGGAATGTGGATGGGATGGGATATGGAGTTCGCCTCTGTTGTACCTCATATATTGAAGTTGGCTCCTGAAAGCTTGAAGTGTAGGATGGAGGAACATAGGGGTAAGGTTGGTTTCCTGGGTCTGGGTACTGGCCTGACATTGGTAAGTGTATGTGTGTTGTTTCTTTAGTTACATATGGCCTTTCCAATGTATGTTGCTCGCTTGGCACTGTAAATGACTGCAGAACGTGTTCTACTGTGGTTCGCATTTCTAAATATCTCTCAGGTACAACTTTTTTGATCAATGGTACAAAATTAAGCGCCAGTATTGTAGCTGGACATAAGAAAGCATCCACCTTTCCAGCCATTTGTTGTAACATCTCTAGAAGACGCTCGCTTATGTCCATCTGCGATACTGGCGTTCGCTTACGTGCCACTTTGGCAGGCCGCGCAATGGTTGTTGGAGCTGAGGAGGGTCCAGGCATAGGCTCAGGCAATCCAGAGTCAGTCTCTGGGTTTGTGACCCATAGATCTGACCCAAGTGGCATTTCAGGTATTTCCTCATTTGGATCAATGCAAACTGCTGGCACGGATTGGGCCTCAGATTGGCTCTCTGGTTGATCCTCCAGGACATCCTGTTCGTCCCAACTTGCTTCGGTCCTGTTTTTATTAAAAAATAGAAACATTACTAATGCTAAATATATAGTCACGATACATAGATGATGTAGAGGATAACTTACTCTCTCATCTCTATGAGTGGTTTCAAGAAGGCAAGGTCCTCTGCATACATATAGGGTACTCTAGCTGGTGCCCCCGAGCCACTCCTCACTTCTCTTAGATGTTTGTTGTATTTCTTGAAGGCATCACGCATGCTTCGCCAACGATTCTTGATGTATACCACTGTAAAAAAGAGAAGATAATAATTATTTAATATTTCTTATTTGTTCAAGGTACCTAGCTACAGGAAATTCATTTGGAAGTCTCCACTATGAGTTTAAGGTTGGAAAATCAACTATATCTGGCATTGTACATGAAACATGCCTTGTTATATGGAATGTACTAAAACCATTGGTCTTCAAAAAGCCTACAAAAGAAGATTGGTTGAAGATATCAGATGAATTCTGGGAGAGATGTAATTTTCCAAACTGTGTGGGAGCCATCGATGGCAAGCACATACGCATCCTGAGGCCATTTGATAGTGGGAGTCAGTTTTTTAATTATAAAAAATATTTTTCGTTTGTATTAATGGCAGTGGTAGATGCCAAATATAATTTCATTTATATTGATGTGGGTGCTTATGGTAGCAGCTCTGATTCTGGTGTATTTAATCATTCCACATTTGGGAGAATGATAAGGGCGAATAGTCTGGATTTACCAAACGATTCCTCCTTGCCCGGAACAAATGAGCCAGCCCTCCCATTTGTTTTTGTAGGGGACGAAGCGTTTGCCCTTGGTAAAAATCTTCTTCGACCATTCTCAAGTAGAGCGCTGAGCAATGATAAAAGAATATTTAATTATCGGCTCACTAGGGCACGTCGAGTAGTAGAGTGTGCATTTGGAATTCTTGCCAATAAATGGAGAATATTGCACACCGCCATCAATCTCAGTTTGGAGCATGCTGTCTCTGCTGTGAAAACTGCGTGTGCACTGCACAACTATGTGCGAGAACGTGATGGAATTGATTATGAGGATTCCATGATGCATAATATGGAGGCGGCACAGTGGAGTTTGACTAGGGGCACTAGCAGTGGGAAATTGATTCGAGATCAATTTCTTAATTACTTTCTATCGCCAGCTGGCGAGTTACCTTGGCAGATGCAGGCAATTTAAAACCAAAAAATGTGGTGTTGTCATTAAAATATATGGCCCTTTAAATATTAAAACCTAAAATACTAAGCTAAAAATGTCACTATGTGTAATTTGAATGCATCTTGAAAAAAAAAGATTAAAGTTATCTTTTGGCAGCATATTAAGGACTCCGAAGTGATTCTCTACCTGCAATTGGACAAAAACACCAAAAATTGGCTTGGTGATACTGTTATGTGTGTTCTGCTGGGTGTCATTGTACAGAGGATGATGTCTTTGTAAGACCACCATGGCCAATAACGTCATAATAGGATGACAAATACAGATAGTCACTCCCCCAAGGATCTGCAAACATACTTGGTAAAGTGAGTTTACATATTTTGGTGATAGACACACGCAGACTCATACAAACAATGACCAAGGGTGTGGGAATGAGTCACGTGCCACCAGCAACACGGGGACAGGGTGCATTAGGAACACCATGCCAAGATATAAAACATGTGGCATGGTATGGGTTAGCAGACTTTACATGTCCACACAGAATGCATGCTTGGATAAAGGCCTGCTCTGGATTTGTGGGCGGTATGCACTGTAGTTATTGGGGTCTACTTAGAATTATAATTTAAGAAGTTAGGGAATGAAAAAATAAAACAAACTTACCTTTGTCAGCTTGAACTTGGGATGAGCACATGCTCCACTCTGGCAAAAGGCTTTTGGTAATTTCAACCCAGGTAGTTTTTTTCAATACATTGTCCTTATATTTAGGATGCCGGGTGTCATAGATTTGTGGGTTCTCCCTGACAAGGCGGATAAGCTCCTCGGAATCCACACAGTCCTTCACCTTAGCAGTGACTTTTTGCTC